>NC_056725.1:870789000-870929000 GCF_019279795.1 Protopterus annectens | reverse complement strand
AGTCTGCACTTAACTACACTATGTGCAATCTTGGAGTTGATATATTTAATTAGCAGGTGTGGGGGCTTGTCACATAGTGCAGGGGCTTGCCCCCCTGCATATATTTGGTAGAAACTGTTATGATTTATGTTGTTTAAACTGAGTTTATGCATAATATGTATTTTCAGTATTTTGAGTTTCAGTATTTTGAGTTTTCAAGATTTTGAAGTTTCAGTATTTTGGTTTCAGTGTTTTGAGTTTCAGTATTTTGATATTTCAATGTTATGAAGTGAATCCATATATATATATATATATATATATATATATATATATATATATGTATGTGTGTGTGTGTGTGTGTGTGTGTGTATGTGTGTGTGTGTGTGTGTGTGTGTGTGTGTGTGTGTGTGTGTGTGTGTGTGTGTGTGTGTGTGTGTGTGTGTAGATATATAGAGCTATATAGTTATGATAGGAAAAAGCACACAGGAATGACATTTATTCACAGGTTATGGCAATGGAAGTGAGGAGCCCAGGCAAGACACATGACACACGCAGCATGCCCTTCCACCCCCCCCCCCCCCACAGACAGACAAGGGAACTATACATGCAAGCAATGTAAAGTGTCCACTGCTTTCCAGACCACAGGCAGGACACACCCAGGGGGGACACAGTAAACCCGTGGATGCTAATCATGGAACAAATACTGGAGTGTCCCTTGCAGGACACCTCAAAAATTGGCCAAACCATAGAAATGCGATAGATCATTCATTTTGTCCGTGGTGTATACAGATTCGGAATATAGGGTGGGTAACCCAGATTACCCATGGGCCGAGACAATTGTATGAAATGGGTCCTGTGAAGTGGAGAGTGAGCAGCTTGTAGTGGTGTGTCCAGAACCCACCAGGTCCCAGAGTAAGGATGGGTGCTGTCGAGAAGGTGAGAATGGGGGAATTATGGGTAGCTTCTTATGGGTCTAGGTGCAGGTGTTGGCTGATGCTGGCCAATATGGACAGCCCTAAGGATACAAGCGAATGTGTTCATTGGGCAGAGGCATCGCCCAATCAGCAGCCACCCCCACTGCGAGACCCACTAAAGCAAAGTATAATCGATATGGCATGGAACAGAATAACCAGATGCAGTCATATGTAAGTAGAGATATCTGTGTGTATATGTACCCATAGCGAGATAGAGATATGCTTCTCCCTCTCTGTAGTATGAATGTATACATACAGAGAAAGAATACAGATACATACCCACATATGACTCTATACATATGCAGACAACCATAGACCCATATGTTGTTAGATCATTCATATATATATATATATACACAAATATATATATATATATATATATACACACAAATATATATATATATATATATATATATATATATATATATATATAGATACAGCAAGATATGAATATACATGTATGCATACATATGCAGATATATCTGTATATATTAATGTAAATATATATATATATATATATATATATATATATATATATATATATGTATATATATATATATATATATATATATATATATATATATATATTATAGATATATATATATATATATATATATATATATATATATATTATATATATATATATATATATATATATATATATATATATATATATATATATATATATATATGTATATATGTTACAGTAAATATACACATGTATATACCTAGGATATGATGCAGCAGTTACGGGTAACATATGTATCAGTCCGGGTGTATGTTGGTGGGAGGTCCAATAAACAAACGTCTACCTCCCATCCCCCCAGCTAGGCCGATGAGACATACAGACATGCAATAAAGGTAACTACACCACTGCTTCCCAGATCACCAGCAGGAAACTACCAGTGGGAGAGATCTACAAGGTCTACACTTTAAACATGGACAGCGATGTCCCTTGTGGGACACCAAAATTTATATCTTGTAGCCAAGCCCTGTAAAGACTGATGTGGTCAGGATGTAGCTGTACACAGACCAGTAGGTTGTGCAAGCCTGATAACACATGGGTTGACACAACGTACGACATGTGTCCCGACACGGGGAGAGTGTGCAGTGTGTATGGGTGTGTTTATACCCAACCTGCACCCACAGTAAGGATGAGTGCTGTAGAGGAGTGGCAGGTAGGGGAACTATGGGTATGCGATTATGGGCCTTGGCGTGCAGGTGTTGGTTGGCAGAGCCGTATTAGGACCGTCCCATATATGTAACTAATATTCCGATGTGGGCATAGCAGATGCCCATACCTTCCAAACCTTAAGAGCACATCTACTGGATAGACCGTAAACCATTGGGGGAAAACATAGGGACCATATCATTGAACTGTCCCCAATTACCAGGGACGTTTGTGATTACAAATCAGAATCTAACTCAGTCCCAACTAAACCCTCCTAGAACTAGTGATATTGGGAGGAAAGGTGGCAGAATACACATAATGAATAATAACAACAATTAAGAGTCATAAACAGCATGTACCTCAGACAATGTGTATGAATACATATGTGCTCTGGGTCTGTCAGTGTGTCAGGTTAATAGCACCAAACTTTTAAATGTGTCCCTGAGGTTGTTATGCAATGTCCCTGATTTAGTGTTCATTCTTCCCCATTTGTATGAGAGGTCTGCTAGTGAGAGAAAGCACATGTTCTGCTGACTACCTTAGAAAGATGATAGAATAATAGGGTCGGGGTTACCACCTATCCACCTTTGTGAGGGACACTCCCCTTTGGGCAGTTGTGTCCTGCAAAATAATTGTAATTATGGCAAATGGCCTGTGATTTAGGACAAAGATTTTCTATTTTGTCTGTAGTAGTTGCATAAAACAATTATTTTTTATCTGAAACACCTAAATGTTATAAGAAACAGTATAAGCAACTATAATACTACAAAAATAACATTTTATGTAGGTAAAACAGTGAAGTACTCTCCTTTGTATTGGCTGTGGGTATGTTTTGCCCTGCAAAATCTGACGTCTCTACATGTCCTATAGGTTTGCCACCTTTTCAAATGCCCAAATTGGGACATGTTCTGTAGAAATGTCAGACTTTCCAGGACAAAACATACCTACAGCTGTGCATAGTACAGAATTTTACTTATTTGCACAAATAAAGGCTTATTCTAGTAACATCTGAATTGCTTATTCTACTTCACATAACATATAGAAGTTTCATATATAAAATAAGTGTTTTATGCAACTATTAAAGAAACTTAGGATATAATATTGTCCTGTAATCTCAGGACATTTGCTATGTCTTGATTATTTTCGCAGGGCACAACTGCCTAAAGAGGGACTGTCCCTTGCAAAGTGGGACAGGTGTTAACCCTAAAGTCCCACCTTGGCCAATTGAAAAGGTGGCAAACCTATAATAGATATGTGGTAGCATGACTCGGCCGACGGATGTGGCTCCCAAAACCCAATTACTTGTCTGTATTGAAGAGTTTCGGTTGGCAAGTATCAGCCAGATGGGAGCAGACTGTATGAGGAACACACAAATAATATGATTAATTCACTGGACAGGCCGCTGATTCTGTACAGTCGAACACCATACCGTCGCCTAATGGGCAGCCATTCCTGATACTGCAGTCATGTAGTCCGATGTAATAGGCATCACAAGGTAATATTGTGGTCCTCACTCCCACCCATGGGTGTGAGTGGCAGATACAAGCACCAATGTCGGTGCATTTGCAAGTGTGGGAGCGAGCAGGTGTAAGCGTGTTTGGCTACCAGTATGCGAGTATTGCACTAGTAAAGCAATGTAGAGGCTAACCGAGTGTAAGAAGCTGTAACCAGAGGTCCGCAGCACTTAACACCATGCAAACCCATGTACACCTGCTCCCAACTGCTTTAATGTGCCTTACTCCCTCCATATCCAATGGCTTTGTTCTGCCCTGCAACCAAATAAATGTCCTCTGCAAGGGTCAGAACCAGGACCCTGCACACACAGCTAATGTGAATTACCAATACGCCATGGCAGATATACAGACAACAGACAGTACCACAAACATATCATACAGCGCAGTCATTCAACAGTATAGGAATGTATCCCATCATGTAGATGTATATGTGAATGGTTATGTCCAGCATATAGGTACATACATATATAGAGATATATCAGGAACATATCATGTGGCAACAAAACATTACAAATGAATGAAATGGGAAACACCAGTGACGCCTGTATTATGTAATGGTGTTGTTCTATGTGATCTCAAGACTCCCTCAGACAGACATGTGTCATTCATACACGCAAATAGTTGTACATTGGCCGTATACATCACTCTGTGCAAGTAATGTACATTAACACAACAGTACCTGTCCAATCATTATGTGTGAACAGTACTCTTGCAAGGTAATGTGTGCAACATCATCATCATGATAAAGGTAAATGGGGTAACCATAGAGGGACCGGTAGTGTTGTGTGTACAATGGGGTCATCCTCATCATGTGTACCTGGACCATTTAAGAATGATGTGCATAAAAGGTTGTGCGCTTGAGGGACAGGGGTGAGGATAACAGGAGTATGTTGTGATGCATATTACAAGGGTTACATGTGTCCAGTGGGCACATATGTGAAATGGACAGCTATGTATAGGGCAGATGTTGTCCTAGGAGCCTTATGTTTCCATCGGTGAGGGTCGGATGTAGGGGAAGGAGTGTAGGTATGGCCATGGAAGATAGGTAAGGTAAGATCACAGAAAAGATGGCATACAGGGTTGGTATATGACACATGTGGGGGGATATACCCCAGACGGGGATGGGTGTTTGGCATTCACAAGCCCATGGGAAAAGTGGGACGGAGGTCCCCATACATGGGCAACCGCCAGTGCACCTAAACAGCTGCAAAGGAGGCAGTGCTGGGGGCTGTCTAGGAGGGGCAGCATCACCTGTAAATGTGACACTCCGCCCTTGAGCTTGGGTATCAGCTTTGGAACCCCTTAGTGAGCCCCCAACGCAATACGTCCGGACCGCACGGCAGCAGTCATGTACCTGTCTGGTCCTGCTCCCACAGGGGACATGCTCCATCCTCAGTGGTGGTACCACCAGAAGGTGGTGCAGAGCCAACAGAGGTTGAGGTCCAAGGTGGGGCCCCAGATGTGCTAGTGCCCAATGCCATGGTTAGCTGAAGTGGGACAGGAGGTTCTGCCAGGACCTCCCAACCCATTCAGCCTATGGTGTTACAGTTTAAATCCACATAGGGCTTAGTGACAGACAACAGCATACAGGATTACCTACAACAGTATGCATAGATATCACCATCAACCCAACATAACAGATGGTATATATTTGCAGAGGGAGCACAACACATGCATATATACTGCATGCCATCTATACAATGTGTTGTAGACGTGTGACCGCAGCTAAGAACAGTTTCCCATTTTTGTCTTGTCACTGGGAACCCCAGACAGTGTCTGTCATACCACTGTTTCATGTGACACATGTCCAGTCGGGGATGCGATGGCAGTAATACATCCCTATCATCATGTACTGTCTGCAATCCTCACACTATGCTTCTGCTGTGCACAGATGTGTGTTCAGTGTGTAACATAGGAAACAAATGGTTGCACACACTGACCAGTTCACAGATGGCCCTACAGATGGGGGTCCCCTAATGAACAGAGTACTGTCATGTCTGTATTAAAATATGCAGAATAACCATTACCACACACATGTTAAACAGGCAGTAGTCTCAATGCAGCATAGCTACACTTACATGCTGTAGTCATGTGTGGCACATCACCCTCCTGTCTTTAGGCTATTTCCCACTGTATATAATGTTTGACGTACATCCAGATATCATCTGTGATGGTGTGTCAAAACACCACATCCAGGTATCACTCACAGCGACTGTCATGACCAAATACCAACATGTTTTCCCTAGATAGTGTACTGTGTTTATCATGCAAATGGCTATAAGAACACCATCACAGCTGTTCCACATGCAATCATCTAGAGGAGGACTGCAGTAGGTGCAGAGACCATCACCTGACCATGTCCATCACTTACAATACACACGCTGCTGCTGAGCAGGTGTATTCCTTCACATCCACCAGAGAGTGTGTGGGTGGGACAGGCAAAGTATACCAGGGAAGGGCTTGGAGACTTAACCCTAAGCATCGTCTGCCATATGCCTAACAGTACATGGGTCAAACCCCTAACTGACTACTCATTACTATTACATGTGCATGACATTACTACATGTGCCACAAAGGCGACATGTTGCTGTGCTGTAAGAACATATATGTGTGTAGGTGAGTGACATCTGCAACAGAGATATAGTAGACATACATTAGGTGTGGCACACATGGCTGTCCATGTGAACGGATGCCATTGTCACCACAACCACACTCTCTAATGGACACTCATTGACACTCTTTGCCAGGGCCACAAATACACACCCTAACTACTTAGTTTGCCACACTGCAGTAATGCACAGGACTACATGCACCACAGTGTGTGTTA
This sequence comes from Protopterus annectens, assembly GCF_019279795.1. Classification (NCBI taxonomy): domain Eukaryota; kingdom Metazoa; phylum Chordata; order Ceratodontiformes; family Protopteridae; genus Protopterus; species Protopterus annectens. The sequence goes on along the minus strand of NC_056725.1, from coordinate 870,922,535 downwards.
CTGTGTCGGTGAATCTGTGAGTGTGTGGGTGTGTTACTCTGTCACTGAATACATGTGTGTCAATACATGAGTGTGTGGGTTCAGCTGTGTGTTGGCATCCTGTCATGGGAATGTGTATTACTGCTTCCCAATGAGGCATCACACTTCCCACTGGCCTCTACCCTTGTACCCTTGTAATCAGCTAGATTGTTCTCTTACCTCACCACTCCATGTAACTATACCTGTGATGTCACCCAGTATAGATGTCACGTCTGTAGCCACAGTAGCTTAATACACAGCTATCATGCTCTTGGATCAGTAGACGTGTTTGGAACGTGGGACATTCTCACTGTTATGTGGCAGCTACATGGTGCATGCTGGTATATTCATACATACCTGTGAGTATTCCACATTGACATATGGGACACTAACTGCAAACACTGACATCCACCAGCACGTGCAATTAGACCTGAAGGAGGAAAGCAAAACATCATGACCAACATGCAATTACTGTTGTTACACAAGACACATACTGGTAACAGTACAAAATGCATTGTACACCTGTAGTACATGGTATGTCTGCTGCCTGTCAACAGTACTCAACAACTGTAAACTACACTTATCTTCCTAGTTTGTTCACCCTCTGCATCAGACCATATGAGCATGTCCCTGCACTGATGGTGTGGATGTCAGGGATGCGGCACAGGTATCATCATACGCACAGGGTGATAATGTTGGCCAGAGGTGTAGGCTGCACCATTGGATGACATCATGTGTGTTGGTTAGGGCCTTTGATCTAATTGGGTGTGTGTGGATGTTATGCATATGTGTGTTGCGGTGCCCTACATATGTTTCTGGTGTGTGCGTGTATGTATGTACACAGTTCTGCTATGTGTCTGGCCTACACAGGGGTATTATTGACAGCTGTGGACTGTACAGGCCAGGTTTTACAGTTCACGGTGTCCAGCCATGGACATGTGTCCTGTGCCTGCCAGGGGTTGCACGGGCACTACCAGGCAGGGGTGCAGATTGGGTACTGCCTGATGACACTTGTCCACTAGAACCGTGTCCCTGTTGGGACCGTCCAGGGCCACATGCATGTGGCCTCCTATGTCGTGGTGTGGACAGCACAGCACCAGCTGCACTGCTGCTGCTACCGCCACTATGGGAGCGGACCTGTGAGGTAGCTCGTTCACATAAACCTGAAACAGGTGATGTAGCAGGTCTACGTCCACGTGCCCAATGCCTCACTCCTACCAGATGTTCCAACACAGACAGCTCATGCTTGTGGATTGCCATGCCACAGTCAAGGACTCCAACCATGTCACCCAACTGTCTATCCAAAGCTTCAGCAATCTGCTGTTGAGCATTTATCATTGCCTGGATTTTGTTGTTTAAAGAATGGACAGCAACCCTCTGAAGCCTCTGATCTTCTCTGTTGGGCCATTCAGCATGTGCCTGTGCCTCCATTACAGCCTGAAACATGTGTCTGGTGACACCAGCTGCTGCGCTCTGTCTTGCAGGGACATGTTGGCCAGAGGTCCTCCTATGAGCAGCACTAGCCACATGCATGTATGGGTCACCACCAGTCAGTTGGCTGACACCATGGTGTGCAGGCACACCTTCCATAGCCCCCACACTTTCCTTTTCCAAGCTACTACATGCCAACAGTACTTCCTCTATGGCCACTGGTGATGGGGTATGTGTAGGCATGGGATCTGTGTGTGGGGATGAGGGGGATGTAGGTGGAATTGCAACCAATGACACAGATTCAGCCCCTGACAACCCTGCCTGTGCCTCAATCATACGTTTGTCATCACTGCTAGAGTCTGTGGGGACACTAACATCAGATGGACCACAGGAGGGCAATGCACCTACATCACCTGTGAGGGGCAGGCAAGAACTGTACATTACAATCTATACAATAGACACAGACACATACACAGACACACACACAGACACACATGCTAGGGCACCCAACATGCATGTGATATGACAGAAGGCATGCAACATGCATGCGATACGGCAGACGGCATGCAGCGCAGACAATAATAGTGGTACGTATCATACATCCCTGGGTTGCACACAACAGCATGCATGTGTCATAGCAGAAGGCATGCAAATGACACAATCATAGTAGTAGTTAGCATACATCCCTGTGTTACACCATGTAGACCAGCACAGGTTAACAGTACACCTGCCTGATGTGTGGCATATGACCTTGACAATCACATGTAGTATCTAGGTGCTTAGGATTTCCCTCTCTCTTCCCCCCTTGGCTGACCTGGTGTGACTTAGTTAGAACTCTACAGTTCCCTACAAAACGTGTCTACAGGACTGCAATCAGTTTCTCTCAACATTTAACAGATTGAACTCTACAGTTCCCTAAAAAATGGTGTCTACAGGACTGCAATCAGTTTCTCTCAACATTTAAACAGATTGAACTCTACAGTTCCCTACAAAACGGTGTCTACAGGACTGCAATCAGTTTCTCTCAACATTTAAACAGATTGAACTCTACAGTTCCCTACAAAACGGTGTCGACAGGACTGCAATCAGTTTCTCTCAACATTTAAACAGATTGAACTCTACAGTTCCCTACAACACGATGTCTACAGGTCTGCAATCAGCTTCTCTCAACATTTAAACAGATTGAACTCTACAGTTCCCTACAAAATAGTGTCTATAGGACTGCAATCAAGTTTATCTCATCATTTAAACAGATTGAACTCTACAGTTCCTTACAAAACGGTGTCTACAGGACTGCAGTTTCTCTCAACATTTAAACAGATTGAACTCTACAGTTCCCTACAAAACAGTGTCTACAGGACTGCAATCAGTTTCTCTCAACATTTAAACAGATTGAACTCTACAGTTCCCTACAAAACGGTGTCTACAGGACTGCAATCAGTTTCTCTCAGCATTTAAGCAGATTGAACTCTACAGTTCCCTACAAAATGGTGTCTACAGTACTGCAATCAGTTTCTCTCAACATTTAAACAGATTGAACTCTACAGTTCCCTACAAAACGGTGTCTACAGGACTGCAATCAGTTTCTATCAACATTTAAACAGATTGAACTCTACAGTTCCCTAAAAAACAGTGTCTACAGGACTGCAATCAGTTTCTTTCAACATTTAAACAGATTGAACTCTACAGTTCCCTACAAAACGGTGTCTACAGGACTGCAATCAGTTTCTCTCAACATTTAAACAGATTGAACCCTACAGTTCCCTACAAAACAATGTCTACAGCACTGCAATCAGTTTCGCTCAACATTTAAACAGATTGAACTCAGCTTTAGGACACCTTAGGAAACCTTGTAAACTGCAATAGCCCCGCTATGTTTGCCCTCGCTTCGCTCGGACTCTCTTCGCTCCCCTCCCTGCCCCCAATTTCCTCCCGTCCCCAGTACCTCTAAATTTATAGTACTATAGCCACTCCCCCACTTTCTAGATCCTATCTGCTTTCATCTGGGATAATTCCACCTGCCCCCATTCTACTACCTACATTTTAATAGCACTTATTAGCTTTCATCTGGCATTCTCCCATCCCCCTTCCAGTACCTTTACCTCACCACTCTATCTTCTGATGTTGCATCACCAGGTAAAACAGTTCCTTAACTCACTAGCTGAATCACAGATGATGATATACTCCTCTTTAGTACCCCTCTTGTTCAAACCATACCTCCTTACCATGTATGAAAACCAGTTTCTCATGGGATTTCAGGTCCCAAAAGGCCATACTATCACCCCAGCTGTAAATCCTTCCACCTTCAACCATACTTACAGTACCAGATCCTATCCAACGTCTTGTTCAGTCTATCAACATCTCAACCCCAGGCAATTATCTCTAGATCCAAACACTACCACAAACTAATAAACAAATTCCTGAAGTTCATCACCAAGTATAGACTCAACCTAATACTTGGTGGTGATATTCACCCCAACCCTGGCCCACTCACTTCAGATACACATACCCCCTCTACTTGCAATCTAAGCTACAAACCTACAATTAATAGGTCAATGAACTCTCTCCTAGTCTGTCATCTCAATATAAGAAGAATTAATAACAAAGTACATGAACTGCATGCACTTCTGGATGTCCACTCCCCTGAGACTCTCTGTTTATCTGAAACCTGGTTAAAACCTAACACTAAAGACAATGAAGTGTTACCACCTGGGTACAACATACACAGGCTGGATCGTGCTTCATGGAAGGGGGGGGGGTAGCTGTACTCTATAAATCTGAGTTTAATGTCACCATAGATGTAATACAACCACCTCAGATTAATAACTCAGAGATTCTTGCCACCAAATTGCAACTTAATAAAAATAATTGCATCTGTATGTACATTCCCCCAGGTAACAATATATCTATATTTGAAGATATCCTGCACTGGCTATCATGTCACTACCCCCAAGAAACCCTACTACTCGGAGACTTTAACATAGACTGGGGCACCTGTTCCTCAGAATCTCTAACCATCCATATTAAACTGCATGCATTTACACAAATCATATCCACCCCTACCAGGATAGGTAAACCCAACCAAAAATAAAGTATACTTGACTGGATACTCATAAATAGTCACCCCCAACTGTACACCTTTGGTACCTTCCTTAATGGCCTAAGCGATCACCTTCTTACATATGTAATTAAGCACAAAACTATTAATTCCCAACAACCCTTACTCAAAAAGGTTAGAAACAATAAAAACTTTGACCCTGCCAAATTCCAACAAGAACTAAATTGGTCTATCTAAAACACCTCCCCTTAGAGGAAGCAGTAGCATACTTTAACAACAAATTCCTTGAGATCCTTGATTTGCATGCGCCTGTTCGTTCAAAGAGAACCAAGGCAAAAACTGCGCCATGGCTTTCTATAGAGTCTAAACTCAAAATTACCCTTAGAAACAAAGCATGGGCTTTATGGAGTTCTTCTAAAGACCCTCAAGATCACATTAAATACATGCAATCCAGGAACAAAACCAAAAAAACAATTTTACAAGACAAAAAACAATACTACTGTAATTTACAGACAGTAAATCAAAATAACCCTCAGAAGTTTTGGGCAGGTTTAAATAATTTACTACATCCTGGACAAACTTCAACCCCAATCCCTACTGCTACTATTGATAAAACCTCTGAAGATGTTTCTGATAGTTTTAACCAATTCTTTACTGATACAATTCAAGCCCTAGCTAGCCAACTACCTCCTAGCTCCCCTGGTCCTGAAAGTAGCACCCCTAGAAACCTACTTGTGTTCAGCTTCCAAACAGTCGCCACTTCACTTATCCGTACCTTGATCAAAAAATTAAAACCCACTACACTTTCTGCTGATGAACTCCCTGCCAAGTACCTACAAGAATCAGCTGATGCTATTGCTTACCCCGTCTCAATACTAATCAATCGAACCATAGCAGAAGCTAAAATTCCCACCATCTGGAAAATATCCTATGTAATCCCACTTCACAAATGAGGCAGCTCTACTGAATTCTCCAATTATAGGCCAATAGCTATACTTTCCCCACTTGCAAAGATTATGGAAAAATGTATTCATAGGCAACTCATGCACCACCTAATCCAGAATCGCCTTATGGCAGACACTCAGCATGGCATCCGTCCTCATCACAGCACTACTTCAGCCCTCCTAGCCTTTACCAACACCATAAACCATAATCACAACAATAATTATATATTCTCAGCCCTCTTTTTGGATCTTTCCAAGGCATTCGATATGGTTGATCACCAACTTTTAATCCACACCCTGCAAACATTCTGTCTAGATACTGGAGCCCTCCAATGGTTTCAATCCTACCTGAATGGTCGACAGCAGGCTGTCCTCTGGCAGAACAAACTCTCTAACCTTCTACCTAACACCCTTGGAGTACCACAAGGATCTATACTAGGGCCCTTGCTGTTCTCCATCTTCATTAATGACCTTTATACTGTCATCCCAAAAGTCAGCTGTATCCAATATACTGATAACTCTACTCTGATTTGTTCAACCACATATCCAGTAGAGTTATGGTCAGCTACCCAGACCACCTTTAATACAATAGAAAACTGGCTTTCTGAACATTGTCTGATCCTAAATCCCCAAAAAACTAAAAGGCTGTTATTTTCACCAACACGTAGGTCTACCGCTTTCACCTTTACCATAAAATCAAATGATGGCACAATAATCTCCCCTGACCCATCTACAAAACTATTAGGTGTCATCATAGACAATAATCTAAAATTTGACCTACATGTTAACCAAACTATCAAAACGATCAATAAAAAACTATGGTCACTTTATAGAATAAAAGCCTTCCTAACCCCTCCAGCTAAAATTGCCATAGCTCGCTCTCACCTTCTTTCAACCCTTCTGTATGCATCCCCTCTACTCTTGAATTTAAACAAGACTGTCCATAAAAAACTCTCAGTTTGCTATGACCACATTGCCAGGTTTGCCACTGGGCTGCCTTTTAGGACACATCATTGCATAAATCTAAATCAGCTTGGGTGGCTTGAACTACCCAGCCTAATCCAGTATAACCAATTGATTATGGCCTATAAAATCCTATAATCCGGACAATGCTCCTGCACTTAAAAATATTATCACCCCCTATAACAATCCTAGACCGCTTCGATCCTCTAACAAACTACTAATTCAGACTAGCAAAATTAATAACACAGCCGGTGATTCTCTCTTTGCAAACTCTGTAAGTAGATCCTGGAAATCTCTTCCAGCTGATATTACCTTACTTTCTACCTTAGGTCAATTTAAAACTAGACTCAAACAACATTTGTCACTTAACTGGCTATGTCAATTTATCAAACTTGGCTAACTCTATCTAGAATGTGTAAAAATCTGTTAACCAGTTTACTGTGTAATTTAATTTAATCCTGACTTGTGCTCAGGATTAACTGTAACCTGTGGAACTTGTTTAACTTGCTTACTTATGTAATCTCTGTAAATAGTCTGTTTGTAATATGTAATGCTGGTATTATGTAATGCTGTATCTGCTTACCCTTGGAGCTTTTCTCCCCGGGCCTCTGCTGAAAATGGACATGCATCCAGTCGGACTATCCCGGTCAACAAATGTAAAATAAAAAAATAAAATAAAAATGACATGTGATCTGCTGACGTGTGCAATGACATGCATACATGTTTAACACAATGGTCTCCTGTCAAATATACAGTGAGGTAATGGTGTCCCAATGCAATGTTGTCTGTCTGCCCTACAGATATACTGCACATTTAGGTGAGGTGCATGGCCATTACAGGGAATCATGAGGCGTCTCTATTGCTATACAGTGTGAGTTACAGACACAGTTCATAGCCATGACTGTGTTCAGATACAATACATATATACTGTGGAATGTGACCCACGTCACTGAGGTGTATACACACTAAACCATGATGTGGAATATGTGACACAGATCACTGAAGGGTATACGGATGACACCCCTGCACATCTGCAACCATATTGCTGTTGCCTGGCAACTATGTCCAGACATGGTGAACACATTGGTACACCATGTCCCACATGACATCTGTGTACCACACACACACACACACACACACACACACAAGGAGCAAGTATGACTTTGATGTCTGACACCAGCAAGGGGAATGTACTGTATCTGTGGGCTGATGTGGATACTGTGCAGGTGACTGCTGTCATGTCGTGATACACTCAAGATGTTCAACACATCTTATGTGGTGGATTACTGTCACGCCTACACAAGATGTGCACAGGCCTGTCAGATGTCTAATGTTCCACATCTGCAATATAACCATTACACAAAGGCCATAGCTGGACCATGTGTAGCCATTGTATGACAGGGTGTACTCACAAGCACATCACATCTACTGTGTGTGTTGCTTCATGTCCCTGGCCATCCTCCATGGCCATGTGTGTACATGTGTTGACCAAATTATTGTGATGGGCATCTATTTCACATGTCTGTGCTGTCCCATATGACATATATCCATAGATGTCATATCCTCCACTGACGACAGGGTTATGCAGACCAAGGGTGGTATGTTTGGTATGTGGGATATGTTTTTCAGGATAGTTAGGCAGTGTTGTAGCCAGGCCACTAGAAGTCATGGACATGTCAAGATAGCACATCACATTGTGTGACATTCATAGCTGGGCTATGATCCACACCAGTGAATCCTGTGGGCTGGCCATACTCCAGCTCACTGTGTAGTACTGTTTGTATTCCCCACATGTGTAGTTCCAATCTGTAGTACATGTCCCTACAATGAACAGCACCTCCACTATTGTATGCACAGCTGTCCACACATCTGGCAATGACAGTTTGTGAGGATTCATGTCGGTGATTCACATAGTTTGCAAGTGTTGCACATGGGTAGCCATTGTGATGCATTGCAGGTCAGACCTGTATATTATGACAGGACCATACATTATGTGCACATGTGGTAAATAGCCACATGGCAGATAGATCTGTGCATTATGATGCCTGATAAATAATAACAGTCTCACCTGTAATGGGCTGCTGTCGCAGCAGAACACCAGAGGTACCTAAATAAGTGTAACACAGCAGTATGAGTATTATCCATGCCTGTATGATAGCTACAGGGTGCAATGTGCATGTTAACACATACACCAGTACATTAGACTATATTATGGTGTATGCACATGTGTGCATACACAGAGTAGCATACTATAGTATGCAGCATGTGTGTATACATGCCTTGCATATGATGTTACATTACATATTGTACAGTGACACGTGCAACTATATGGAATATAGTTGTTACAGGTGCAGTAATGACTTACCAAGCAACTGCAGGCTCAGTGGTTGAGATACACCCACCTCCACAATATCAGCTAAGGCTTGTGGATGTTGTTCTGCAGGTCTCCCCAGGTTGGCCAGTAGCTCCTCGGTACATGTGAGTGGGGGCTGGGTTGGTGGTCCACCACATGTTGCACCTTGTTCCCTGGTGATTGCATTTGCATGCTATTTCACCCATCTAATGAGGTCTGTACAGTGTCTGTGCACCTGCTGGTATGTGCAGTTGTGGCCACCCACATCATTAACTCTCCTGCGAAGTTCCATCCACAGGGCATCCCGCTGCTGTGCATCCTGTGGCACATGGCTGAACAGAATATCATGATTGTCATGTAGGTATGGGATGAGAGCCTCATCCTCCTAGAGGGTATAAGGGGGTAGCCTTTCACGCAGCATACCTGGAAGACATAATGATGAAGACAGGTCACAGTAACTCACAGAGACATACAGAGCTACAGCTGAACATACATGTGTATCACATTTATTATGATTAAAAAGTTGCCTTTGCAAATCTACATGACATTGACACCACTGACATGTTTGTGTCACACACATGTGACACTCAATGTTGAGTGGATATTATCACCATATGTGTGTGTGTGTGTGTGTGTGTGTGTGTGTGTGTGTGTGTGTATGTGTGTGTGTATGTGTGTGTGTGTGTGTGTGTGTGTGTGTGTGTGTGTGTGTGTGTGTGTCACCTGATTACATTGCTCATACTCCATGTGTATGCTGTCTTGATGTGGGCATGTCTGTTTGCCTGTACTGGTGTTCCTACCTATCAGCACATGGCTGGATGTGTCCACATTAATGCAGTCAACCTTGATGCTGTGTATATGTCACATATAAAGACTTACACTGCCTTAACGGACATGACCTGTGACCTTGCAGACTTGCTCACGGAAGGTTTTACATGAATGTGTTCTGCCATATACATCTACATGGCACTGTACAGCAATTCAACATCCTGCCATGTATCACCTGTGTTGCACATGTGATACAAATGGGACACTGGCTAGCCAGATGGTATTTGCAAGGATGGATATCAACTATAGCATGTACAGTCAACTAGTAGGCTATATGCCCTGGGCCATTTATGAATCTAGGATGAAAGGTTACCTGGCTGTAGCCAACAGGCAGGTCTCTGGGGCCAGGTGGAGTAGTGCCACATAACTGATCCACAGTGTTAATGATACATTTACCATGCGGTCATCACACTATTTCTGAGATGGGGGCGATGTGCAGTTTTGCTGGACAGGAATGCATAGTATGGCAAGACTATGTAAATTGTATGGGACAGGGATCTGCCCAGCATGTGGTGATCCTAGTACTAGGAAGGTGGATGTCCATGAAGTATGCGTTTGAGATCAAGATGTGTAAGTGTAGCATGTCCAACATCACTGGGTTGGACATGGATTTATTCAGGGTATGCATCATGCTACACAGTGGAGCTGGGGAATGGGAAGGCTGGTGTAGGCCATCTGAACATGGCCAATACTCCTTAAAGGAAATATGTGATCTGATATGGGTCACTTGAGTGTTGTGTATGGCTGGACAATGATCTCTATATTCATGGATGGCACCCTGTCATGATTGGGGTTGCCACATATGACTACCTGACAGGTGTGGTGACGTAGCTATCACAGGAAAGACAACTGCCCAGCTGCATCCCTTACACACAGTGTCCATTATGTTGACTGCTGCCTAGGTGGTAGTTTATGGGTACAGAGTTATTAACATAGGGGTGACAATGCAATATGCAGCTGTCAGATTGTGGCCATATATCACACACACCTCACCCACAAAGCCCCTTCTGCATGTTGTCCACAACACTCTGAGTCGGCTATTGCTCCTAAGTCATAGTCATTTGCATACTTCAATAGGCAGATGCCTTCTGTTAGCCTGGGTGGTGTTGACTACAATGAAGGGGAATACAATTAATTAACCCTGTCTTACTGTAGCTGGCATTGGTGTGATGTGCATGTATTATTCAGACACCTTCTGTAGTGCTGGTTCTGCCAGCAGTCCCATTGCAAAACACTCCTGTGACATAGGAATGTACATCTAGTATACCAAGAGTAGGTGGAACACAGTATGGGTGATGATGTCCTATGACTTGGCAAGGTTATGATATGCAGTGTGAAATCAACCTTACCGTCATCTACATCTGTACTGCTGACATCAAATAATTTGATCAAGGTTCATGGCCTTTCAGACCAGACTCAGCAGGGTAGTAGTGCAGTACTTCCCATTATCAGTGGTGTCTCCCTCTTTGTGGGTTGTGATACCTGTTGGTGTGCACCATTCACCTGTGTATGCAGCCTGATATGAAGCTATGCTTTACATGATGTGTATGTGGAGAGCAACTTGTTTTGCCATATGTGTATGATACAACCTTTGATGTGGACAGGTGCCATGCAGCCTGAGTGCAACTTGTACCTGCATAGTTGTGGGTACAGGGGCTCTGTGGTGCACATGGATATATGATTGTGTAACTGTTGTAGGGGGACAGTGTGTTTATGTCATCCAAGACCCTATCTGGATTGCTTATTCATGCTCAACACTTGTTCAGAACTTGTAAGCACTACGTAAGCTACTAATTACTATAGCACTCAATCTTCCTCATTGCCTAGAAGTAAACAGGTTTTGTACATACTTTTCTCATTTGCTTAGAGTAAAATAGCTCTTGTACTCACTTTCCTCACTTATGTAGGGAAAATTAGTTTTATATTCAGGCATGTCCAAGGGTCAGCTGCCAGTGTTCTCTCCTGTCTATCTAATGAATCTGGACATCTTGAGGCAATGTAGACATTGCCTCATGTACACAGACAACCATCTCCACCTACCACCCAACACTACAACCTGTGAGAGATGCACTTATCTAGCCAAACTGGGGGTAAAGCTCTTTCCAACCATGCCTGACCCTGACAGTCATGTGGAGAAGGTAAACATTCGCACCACACCACACTCATCACATAGTCTCACTGAATCTACCCCACCATTAACTGAGAAAACTACTCGTGTACCAACTCATTAGCTCGACACTTTCTGGAATTCATAAACACCAATGCCCTGGATCAACTTATCCACACACCCACCAGGGGTAGCAATATCCTAGACCTAGGCACTACCAACTTGAGTGACCGGTGTCCCACACCTAAAGTCAACTCCTCGTTGGGCCGATCCGACCATAAGCTGAACACCCTTGATATCCACATCCTGCCCCCACCCCCCATTAAGGGAACCACAGTATAATATGTCTACAAAGCCAACTTCATGCTTCTTAAGACAGATGTGGTGAACTTCATGACACCCATGCAGATGGACAATACTGTTACAACTGCTGAATCCTACACAAATGCACTTTATAAGCAATTACACGATTGCATGGATTGTGTTATCCCAAACAGAACCAAGATGCTATACTCCTAATTAAGGAAGCCGATCTGGTGGTACCCTGCCATAAACAAACTGTACAATAGAAGGAAGATACTGTTGCAAAAGAGAGTACAATCCCATGCATGGAGGAGCTCCCTTGTCAGCCTCAGTAAGAAGGTGAGATCCCTTGTAAAATCCTCCAAAGCTAGCTATGGAAACAAAACCAACACTAATTCCAATGACAACCACAAAGCATTCTATAGCTATATCAAATATCTCGATGTCAACACGCAGATCTGCTCTGAGTTACAGCACAAAGGCACGAGCATTACAGAACCAACTGATATTGCCAACAACCTGGCAGATAGGTTCAGTGCTACCTGTCCCCCTATCACCCCCTAAAGGGCCCATATCTATACAGGAAGAGTGCAGAGTCCCTGTAATTACAACTACGCAGGTAAAAGCTGCACACTCTAAAGCCAATATCACAGCATCCATGGGACCGGACAACATCCCAGGCTGCATTTTACATGAACCTCAGAACGTACTGGCTCCCCACCTATGCATGATGTTCAATAATAGCCTCACATTGGGCCTTGTGCCCCCCTGAATGGAGTACAGCAACAGTTATCCCACTCCACAAAGTTGGCGCCACAACGGACCATGGGACCTATTGCCCTATAGGCCTGGCTAGCCTGGTCTACAAGGCTATAGAGCACATCATCATGAATCTCAGTCACAGAGACATTGGGTACCTCCAACCTTTGACCCCTCCCAGTTTGACTTTGTTAAGGGCAGACCATGCCTCCTAAACCTGGTGGACTTCTTAGAGACAGTTACAAAGGCATTAGATGAGGGTAAGGAGGTCCGCACAGCCTATCTAGATCTCTCAAAGGCTTTCAACACCATTCCCCATTTTGGTATTATCGACATACCCATCTGCCTGAACATTAACCCCTACATCATGTGATGGTTTAAAAAGTGGTTCATGGACAGAACCCACACAGTGGAAGTTGCATACCCTAGCTCCGTCTGTATAACAGTTACAAGTGGCGTCCCCCAGGGCTCAGTCCTAGGACCCCTCATGTTCAGTATATAATTCTCTGACATACAGGCAAGCACAGGAGGGCTTTGGCTGAAAAGGTTTGCAGACGACTGCAAACTAGGTGCCATAATTGTTTCCCCAGCTGATACAGACACCCTCCGGAAGGGTCGCACTGAGACAGATACCCACTGTCAACATCATGGCCTCAAGCTGAATGCAAAAAAGTGCATAGTCATCCCCTTTGGATATAACTAATTACCCGCGGACTACCACATAGGTGTTAGTCCACTACATACAGAAAAGGTAATAAGGGATCTGGGAACCCAAGTAGATAGCAATCTCTCCTTTGATACCCATAATGACAAGGTTGTTAGAACATCCTGATACGTGGCCCCACTAATCTCTAATGGGTTCACATCCAGAACAAAGGAGGCCATTGTGCCTCTCTACTCATGACTTATTAGACCCATTAAAGGATACAACACCCCATTTGGGATGTACCTTACAAGACAACTGCAACAGCTTGGAAGACCACAACAGTACCACACCAAGAGGATTACTGACCTCAAACAGATGACCTATGCAGCCCAACCTAAGAAACTGCAGCTGTACTCGGTTGCATACTGCATACTCACAGGTGATCTCTGCTTGACATACAAGGCCCATGTCCAACCCCAGTATTGCTGGATATGTTCCACCTAAACAGAAGCCCCTGAGAGCCACATGCTCTAGGGATATACACCTAACCACAATGATGACTAGGATGTGCTGGACAGATAGATTCCTGACCCGGAGACTCCTCATGCTTTGGAAAATGTACATCAGGCAGGGCCCCTCACTAGCACTCTTCAAGGGAAACCTTGATGAGTGGATGGGAGACAGACATGTACCCCGGGGATCACTGCAGTGGCTCTGCTGGACAGAGGCACAGGGAACTAATGGCTCTGTCATTCAGAGGCAAAGGGAACTAACCTAAGGGGGTGGTGAAAGCCAACACACTCTAGCTAGGCTTATAAAAACCCTTGGGCAGACAGCCTAGTACATCCTTTGCACTTATTACATGTCTTATGTGCATGGATAGATAACTAGCTCTTTCATTTTACTTTGCTATCATGCTGATAAACTGTCGGGTGACTACAAGTCATATGTACCTGTTATTGTGTATTGTAAATGCAAATAGACATAACTAACGTTTGCCTAACATAACAGTAATGCTGTGTAACTTGTAATACATATCTGCCTACAATACTGTACATTACACCAAAACCACACAATTCCGATGCCCACAGTACCGGGTCCAGACTCCCATACCCCACATTACTGACAGCAACAGTAACTCGTGAAAGTAACACAAACATGGAACACACACATGCACACACAGACACACTGCTACCCACCACATCCAAACAAACTATTATACACTACATATGAGCAGGTGGGCAAGCCCCCCTACACCCCTCATGTGGGTGGCTGCACCCACCACACCCCCCTACTTTAATATTCTACCTCCTAGATCGCACAAACAGACCCACAAAGCAAACACACACCCACACATTAGTCCCCCAGGAACACACACCACACTCAGAACACACACTTACACACACTACAGCCCTCAGAAACACACTTACACACAGTAACCTACCTGAACAGCAATACCAGCAGCACTGACTAAATGTCCCTTAACATCGGGATTTTAAAGCTTGCGCTTCTGGTGTTTCGGTACTGTGGTCTTTCAGACTTTAAGCCTCATGATTACCTGTGTTGGTATGTGGTAGGTATCCCATTTATATGTACCTCCATGGTTATGTAGATGTTGTTAACCTATCTGTATATCTACATATATATGTATATCCCCATATATCGACTTATATATCTCTCTCTCTCTCTTTATATATATATATATATATATATATATATATATATATATATAGATATATATATATATATATCTATATATATATATATATATATATATATATATATATATATATATATATATGTTGATTTTTATATATATATATATATATATATATACATATATATATATATATATATGTATATATATATTATATATATATATATATATATATATATATATATATATATATGTATATAGCATACACCTTCCATTGGGTACATACCGGTTTGTCCTATTTCCACACATTCCTACCTTTTGTGTTTTAACCTGTCAGTATACACAGCTGCCATTGGTACATCTCAGGTAGCTTAGTGGTAGGTTATTGTAAAGATTGTGTACATGGTTGCGTGTTCTAATTCTGGCAGTGGTAATTTTACCTCTCAGAGCAGGCACTAGTAGTGCAAGGGTGATTAAAGCACATTTCAGTGGTAGTGTGTTCCAAATGTTTATTATTCTGTGGAATACTACCTATATATGCAAGCTGTGGTTAAGGTATACTATGTAACATGTAAATCATCTGAGAAGATTCCTGTCACAGATGCTCCCTATTATTTGGAACTACATCCCTGATTACATTATACGAACCCCCTCACTAACACTCCAGGGAATCCTTGCAGAGTGGGTGGGAAACAGTGGATACACCCCAGGGATCCCACAATTGGCTCTGCTCCACAGAAGGCCAGTTAGTTAATCAATGGGGTGGCGATAGCAGACACTTTTTGGCTATGCTTATGAGTGGCCTCGGGCAGTTAGGCATGTACCTACCTATGTATCTATGAACCTATACATACAGTATGGACACATGCTGATAGCTTAATTTACTGTTCAGGTATTGACTTACCTTGTGCCAATGGCAGTTGTGTGTACAATAGTTGAGGCCTCCCTATGTAGGATGCACACAGTAGACCACCTATACATGACAATTTACAGGTGGTTGTTTGTGTGTGCCATCCATGTTTGCTGTATGTGCAGGTGGAGAAGGGTGTCAGTCCATAAGTGCCTACACTGTCATTGTGTGTGCTATACATTCCATCTTTGCCAAGGCATGGGCATACTGGGCACGCCTCTGTCTGCCTACTGGGGCTGGCACAGGGTGTTCATGTTCTGAGTCCCTTTGTGCCTGTGGGGCCCTTGGCAATGGTGGTGGGCTGTGAGGGCCTTCACCATTCTGTCCCTGCTGCAGCTGTTTCCACAGGATCATATTGTGTAGCATGGCACATACTATGAAGATGTGGGCACACGTGCCTGGAGAGTTCTGCAAGGCTCCACCAGATATGTACAAGCAACGCAACCATGATTTCAGCATCCCGAACATGCACTCTATGATGATTCTGGTTTCTGCGTGTGTCTCATTATGGCATTCTTGTATGGCTGTGTGTGCATTTCTGATGGGAGTCATCATCCATGGTTCCAGTGCATAGCCAGCATCCCCCACCAGGTGGCCATATGGGATGTTCACCCTGGCAAATACCTGATACAGCTGTGAGGCATGCCAGATGTGAGAGTCGTGATAGCTTCCAGGGCTGTCAGCACACACACATCCATGATAATGCCCCGGGCATTGCACATGACCTGGCAGTTAATGGAAAGGTATCCCTTGTGGTTTATGTAGTGCCTACCCTGCTCACTAGGTGGTGTCTATTGCACCCAGTACCTCCGGGTAGTCTGCTACATGGTGGAAGAGACACATATTGTTGGCCAACTCCTCCTGCGTTCGGGGGAACTATATGTGCTCATTGGCATGTTGTAACATGGCATCCAGGAACTGGTGGAGTACCCTAGATGCTGATGCCTGTGAGAACCCCATGATATCACCAGTTGGCCTTTGGAAGGTACCTGTGGCTAATAATCTCAAGCTTACACATACCTTTGTGTCCACTGGGATGGGTTCCCCTCTGTTACTTCTGGCACTGAGGCATGGCCGGCACATCTCAACAAGTTGCTGTATGGTGTCCCTGTCCACCCTGTAATGCTCTACTATCTCCAGATCATGTAGCCCCTGGTAGGTTACCCTGGGTCTGATCACTTTTCTCCTCCTCCGGTGCCAGAGATGGTTGTCAGCATCATACTCCACACCACCGTCAGTCTCCAACACATGCTGGTGAATCAAAGCTATGGCAGCCCCTAACATGTACATATTAAAAGTTCCCCATCTGTATACAACAATGGTGCAGAGTGTCTGGGAATACACAAGTATGTGTGTGGGGCTTTCACACCTTATACTATAGTGCAATGGATGATGCTGGTGTAATTGGGTGTGTTTGTGCTATTCCAGCTGCAGGGTATCTTAATTATGGGTTTTACAGCAGGTACTGCTATTGTGGGGCCTTTGGTGTTGACTTACGCTTGGCTGCCATGATTCATCTATTGCCCTTTACTTCACTTTTCAACCCAATTCCCCTCCCATTATCAGGCATGCATCCAGCTGCCTGCTTTCTTGTTTTATACTTTCACAACCCAGGATTGTGATGAGAAATGTGTTATGTAGCTGATCTACTGCAAGTTTGCTTTGTTCTGCTGTGACAGTTCTCTTTTCTTTGCAGTACGGCACCTCCCCTTTCCTGTTCTGCAGGTAGCTGCTACCAGCCTTGTTAGCTGTTGTCAATGGCCCACTGTGGGTTCCTAGGTGTTAATTACTCATTTGTACTCCAATTACCATGCTGCAGCATTTCCTTATTGTCATCCTGTATCCTTCCTGTTTCAGCTATGGTGCGTGCCGCACACAGCCATTTACCGGGTTTCGATCCACATTTTCATCCATGTTCACATGCACTTTCGGTTACCTTGTGTGCTCTCAGCTAAGGAAAGCTATGGCTACTTCCACACCCCTATCCTGCAGCTTTGCTTAGCAACAGTCAACCTGGATTAGCAATGCTCCAATGTGCTTACAGCTACTGTGGCGCACCCCTCTGTTGATGTCATGTTTACCTCCTGGCCACACCTTGGTGTTGTACTACTACGCTGTGTGATACATCCTTATGCTGGTGGGGAGTTTGTATTTCAGTATTACTTGACTTATTTGCATGGCATTGACTACTAATTCCTAGTTACCATGCAGAACACTGTCACAGACCCTTAGCAACCCTTGCGCCATGGTTGTGGTGTAGCATGCGTGCCATTGACTATTATGGGTAATTTATGAATTGTGTTACATTGCAGTTTTATGACATCTAAATATATTTTCATTGTGATCCCATTTGCGCACAGATGCACTGCGATTTTAATTTGCGTTAGTGTGGCCATGACATTAAATGTTATTTTTTATTTGTTGTGCACGTTTTTTATGCCATTGGCTATATATTTAGCCATTGGCATATATTGACATTATAATACGTAAGGTTGGTCTGCTTTCATGGCGTAAAAATGTAAACCATTTTTTTTTGTTTACATTTCTTCATGCTTACGCTACGCCTGCACAACTTCATGAATCACTATATACCTTCATTTGCATGCTACACTGCTGCTCATTGGGTAATTAGCATACATGCGCCAGGAGCTGCACTTCTCTAGCGTACACTGGTAGTGCACGTGGAAACAGTTCGTACCTGAATCGCTCGGCAGCCATATTTGTTGTTAGATCGCTGACGCTACTCCACCACCTGGCGCAAGCTTCATGAATCCCGGGGAATGTTTTCTTACATTTATGCAGGGTGGCAAGCCCCTCTACACCCCTTAACACCCCACGCTAATTAAATATTCCACCTCTGAGATTGTACTACAGTGATGAGTATAGAAAATTTCGCATTTCACCCTTTGTGGAAATCTACATTTAAAACATTCAAAGTTTCAAAACTTCAGTCTTATGGTCTCAACCACATAAAGTTTGAAACGTTGAGCTTCTAAAGTCAAAGTTTTAAAACTTCAATCTGATGGTCTCAACTGTATAAAGTTTGAAACTTTCAGCTTCCAAAGTAGACCCCTGCCAACAGCATTCAGAATGTTAAGAGGGAACACACGCATTCAAAAGTAGAACAGGCAGACAATGGATAACATAACAGTCAGTGAACACTACTGCAAGGCATATAAATTTACCAGTTTACATAGTTAAAAATCAGTTTTGATCCCAGCTATCAAACATACTCTGCTTATAAATCAAAGGACAATATTTAAATTAAATCTATACTGTTATTCACAAGAAAGCAAGAACTATTGCGCTTACCTTGCAGATACATTATGGGTAGTCTGGCATTAATATTAGCATGCCTGAAGCTGGAATTAAAACTGATTTTTAACTATGTTATGAGTCTTTCTGGGGAAATAAATGTTGACATTTATAACACATACCTCTGTCCCTCCACTGCTCCTCCAGTCTGTGCATATGCTCAAGTTGACAGACAGAGCTTTATTATGGGCATGGTTTTCATCACCTGCAAAAAATGAAAAAAAAAAAACAAAATGATCTATTACTGCCATAGAAGGATTGTGTCAGGTCAGTATTTGATTTTGCTATGCACAACACAACAGTGAAAAATAGTGAACATTGCATGTCAACTAGCATTGACATGAAATACAATTTCATATTTTGTACATTTAGTTATTGATGTGGCACTTGCAATACTGCACACACATGAGGAGTATACAAACTGGAGGAAAGATTCAAACCTACAATGCTCATCAATGTTTACAATGCAACCATGACATCCCCCTTCCTAGCTTATCCTTCTTGAATGTGATAGCATGGATTGAGGAACATTAAAAACTCAACTGCTTAACTATTCAGGAAAGAATTAAACACACAAATTTGTAATTTCAAATTACAGGATGAGTAAAAGAAATGTACATCTTTCACCATGTGCAAGACCTCAAAGCTATAGGTGTTATTGTACCACATACATATATACTAGATGTATAAAAAGCTATACTGCATAACTTACCAAACAAGTATCTCCCATATCTGTTTTTACATAGGAAATACAGAACTAGCAAAATATCATCCAAAATATTCTATCCAGAAGTTTAAACCCACATATGTCTATGAAACATTCACATTGGCCTATTGCTTTGAGCTAATACAGAGCTCATTTCCTTTAACATCGTTAAACAGTATGGAATAATGATGGAATACACATACGCCTTATACGATCTTGTTAATATAATGCAGCACCTTCTAGCACATCTGTGATGTATGATATTCATCTTATCTTGTTTCATATTCAGGTACATATGGACAACATGTGCACTATTTGTCACTAAGTGTCTCCATATCCTGTTAGTGTGTGTCATAGTTGTTCTGTGGCTCTGCCTGCATTCATAACTGTGGAGCATATCCACATGTTGATATTTGTGTGCCTTGTTATTGTACATGGCCCCATATCATGACAGATGATACAGTCTCCAGTGAGGTAAATGGTAAGACATTGCATCTGTTTACTATGTGTAACTGTTGATAATCCCATCTGTGCCTTCATGACTTTTGTGTTTTTCATCACCTACCTAGGATACTGCAATCTGCACATCAACCTTGGCCATCCGGTATGTATCTATAGTATCTCCTGTGTGCTATACCTCTGTTGTAATGCTACATGATGGCCAATATGTGTTTAATGATGATGTTTTGATGTCTATGTTTCCACATGACAGTTGCATTTCAGCTGTCACCTCTGTCACTTGACTCGTAAGATGACATGTCAGGTAGGTTTTAGTATTGTTATTAGTCTCATTTGTCATATGTGTTCAATATGTAGCTTACATGTCATTTCCCTGTTATATAGGGTCCCTGAATAATGCCAGCCATGACACCCTTATCATCATTACCATTGTAGTCACGTAGTTGTACCATATTTTATTACTAAGCTGTATCATTTGATTTGTGTGAATCTACATGATGTGTGCAATCTATCTCTTCTTGTTGCATGTCCACTGTCTGCCTCGTCCAGTAGTCTGTCCACTGATCCTGAGGTGGGATGTGATGTGCTTCCCTGTGACAGCATGGCCCATGGCATACAGGTCACTGTATTGGTTTTATCATCTGGCCTGGAAGGGGACAGCCATGTGGATCATGCTATAGCCTCAGACATGGTGGATAATGTGGTTAGCCATTATGATGATATGGGGATGTCAAATAATGGACATGGTGGTGACTGTGGCCCACTGTCCCAAGTAGGGTCTGGTAATGATGATGACACTTCCCCATGATGGAGCAATACTGCCCATCGGACTACACATGAGAGTGTAGCTGCTGTGCATAGATGCGTGTCAGAGGGTGTCAGCCTATAATTACAGACAAATGAATGTTCACATTGACATCATGGATCTGACTTTCATGTACTTGCATGTGTCACCAATCATGTAACACACCATCTGTGTGCATTACATGAAGGTCAGGAGCACAGACATGGAGAGGTAATGGCAGTACTGGCTGCGCAACATGACATTGTGTTATCTGTTGCATGCTCTGTTGAAAGCCATGTTACAGCTTTGCTAGAGTAGTGTCATAGGACTAACTGGATGTTATATGCCCTTACAGTACTAAGCAGATTAACTCCAGTCAGGAGAGCACACCCCTTCTCATTAGACACCAAATATGGCCATCGAACATTAAAGTCTGTGCTGCAACATTTGCTCATGTCCAGAGCCAGATCATGGTGGAATGGGGTCCTAGGCAATGTAACGAATCAGGTGCCTCACCTGGCAGCCCCCCACCCCACAATTGCAGGGACCTATTACTTGGTTATTTCCCCAGTTATCACAAACACTGTTTAAACCTGTCAGAATGCATACTATTTTCTTTATTTGTTTTAATGATTGCAGATATTTGTAGGTAATATCAATCAATATGTACAATCTCTGCAGAAGTAAAAGTCATCTGAATAATTCACATTAAAGAGATCTGTAACTAGTGAAGAGGTTGCTGCTGGCAAATAACTTTATATTTCTGTGTTTTATCTACAAATTTGGTGCCTGTTTCCCTAATAGGGGTAGCTGGCAAACTGACCACACTCAGGAGTGCAGCACCCCATCCCCCTTAACAAATACCACATAATCATCACTCCATCTACATGGTGTGGGAGTAGAGCCCACTGCCTTCTGCACCAAAGGCAAGTGTGCTACCTGTTGTGCTACTAACACTGCTTTCAAATTCAACCACTGATGCCAATTTGCTAAACAAAACAGTTGTTCATTGAAAACAGACAGCATGAGCATCAGTAAACTTTTCTTCCCTTAAAACTTACACGTCCTTGAAAATGCACTAAAACTCAGAATTCCTTGAAAGTGCACTGAAACATATTTTCATTGAGCAGTCTGGTAGCTGGTGTAAAGGATTCAAGCTCTTATCACCTGTAATTAAGGTATAGGGTTTGAGCCTGAGCAAGTTAATTAACTAAGCTGCCATCCCTAAGAAGGGCATTTTACTTTCACACAAACACACACACACACACACACACACACACACACACACACACGCACACACACACACACTGTGCCCAGACATGCTAGTGTCACCACATCTAGCTCCTTAGTAGAGCACCATGGGCAGATTGTTTCCAGATGTGGCAGGGGCAGCCAGGACCATGGTATGGGCACCCTAGACTGCATTAGAGTAACACTGACAGCTGCTCCTGTTGTGTCATTCTGACCCCTTGGCAATGATGACCACTCTGGTGATCACTAGCTTCAATTTGTGATATATATTACCTGTTTGACTTTGGAATACATTAGCATGGCTATTGATGACAGTACTGCAATATGTGATGTCATGCTTTCATGTTTGCATCATTTGCCAGTGGATGGATATGACTGATATTTGCATTACTCTTTTCCCTGTTGTCTGCCATTCCTGCATGCACAACTATGTCTCTGTATGGATACCCCTGTTACTTATGGCATCGTAATATGGCATTCCACAAACCTCACCATCAGCTCTCACTGCATTTCTGTGTGCCTGTTTCCATTTTGAATCACCATGCTGTCTTAAATTTCCTGTGTGTGCATTTTCATATCTGATAGAATCTGCAAACATATATATGTTGCTGTATTTCTAACACTGATGCTATTTATGTTGCATGTATGTTGTGTGGTCATTGTCATGGATGCTCTGCATGTTTGCCCATATATGCTACCTGGAAGTGAGTTATTTTGCAGTAATAACATGTGCAAGTGATGCTGCACTGTTGGTGTACATGGGCCACTGTTTCTGTGTATATATTTCCTGGTACATTCCCATATACTCTATTGACCAAGATTTCTTGTAATAATAGCTCTATGATGGGCAACATTCTATGCTATTAATCTGTATGATGATATCATACCTGTCCAATGGCGACTTCTACTGTGCACACCTCTTGAGTCCTACACATTTGCCTATGTGTTCCTCTTTGATGATGTACCTTGCAGACAGTCTCCCTGCAATGATGTTTCTTCTCAATATGTTCTTACTTATACACCTTAAATTTATGTTATTTATGATATTCATTGTGGACAACTATTGGGTTCTTTCCATTAGTTGTGATCTGTGCTGTTGCTGTGGGGCAACACATGAAAATCACTGTTTAGTCTGTGTACTTATGCATGTGTGGTTTGTCATAATGTAAAGGTATGTGCCAGATGCTGCTGTGTTGATTGAGCTAGGACATATGGCCACATCTTCCATCACCCACACCTCTTTCTTCTCACTCCTGTGTCCCCTGCCCGACAGCTGTGGTGTTTCATTTTCAGACATCTGGGGTTCATGGTATAGGTCATCCACACCTACAGCTGCAAGCTGCTATCTTTTACTGTTAACATGATGTGCAGCATGGTACACACAGTAATCATCTGTTCTGCCTTTTCTGCTGTGTATTGCAGTGCACCTCTGGATGTGTCCAGACATCTGAATCTGGATTTCAGCATGACAAACACATGTTCAATGGTATTTCATGTTACAGTGTGTTATCTATTGTATGCATTCTCTGTAGAATTTGATTGGGCTCTTTATGGCATCATTAGCCAAGGCACCAATGGATAACTGCAGTCACCTGCAGTCACCTGTTTCTGGGAAGAAGATAACACATATGCTGTCCTCATGCCTACTTTTGACAGATGTAGATTCTGATCAAAACCTTGCTATGTACTTACCAAGTAGTAGTCCCTCAGGTATTTCACCATGTTGGAAAGCAACTCACAGACCACTTTCCCTCCATATAGCAACATCATGGACACTACCAGGGTGTGTTTCCATGATATTTGTAATGAGGCTATCTGCATACCACCTGACAATTGAACCACCCCCTTCTATTTATGTATTTTCTGCATCAGGTGCAGCAGGGGTTTTAAATGACTATGGGTGCAATCTATTACCCTGAGAACATGGTGGAAGTTGGCTGTGGCATAGAACTGTTGCATGATAGTTCTTCACTCCATAACTGTAGCTGGAAGGTGGATGTCCACATCCATCTTGTCGCACATTGTTGCCAGGAAATGCAAGAGGATGTGACTGACACTGTCTGGAACAGTCTTTCAGTATCTCCCATATGCTGCTGAAATGTCCCAGAGGCCTATATACCTAGACTCAGACAAACATTTGTATCTAGATGTATTATGTTACCTTGTAGAGTACAGGCCTTTGTGTGCAGAGTGTACATCTTACACACAGCCTGCAACAGCACTCTGTTTAATCAATACCTGCCAAATATTTCCTGATCATATAGCTGGCTTAGATGTAGTCTAGCTCAGTCCACAGCTGGCTGCTTTCTAGGATGTATTTGTATACTTTCTTCTATGTTTTGTAGTACCCAAGCCTACAGTAATTCATTAAGTGTCAGTTCAATTTCTTTTAAGTAATTCTGCAGATTCTCTGGGATTCCATAATAATCCAATTAATATAGTGGTATATAAATACAGCACACATGGTCTCTGCAGAATGATTTTATAAATTATCTGTGAATAACTTTATTGCATTTAAGTTGCGTTGGGTGTGCACACTATGTTTTGGAATTCATCATTGTTTGCGAAGTTCGTAATTATCTTACTCTGAGTAGTTAATCACTAAGTCTTGTTTTAACGTACTTTATAAAATTGCACCTGCTACTGCTGTGCTGAATTGTTCCATTGGTGTAGTGCCCTGTTAAGAACTTGCCCCAATGTGGGATTTTGCTAAGGATCATCGTACTGTCAGTAAAGTTACATTTGGATCATACAGTTCTGGGTGGACTGCATTTTTAATTAATAATAACATAATGCAGACTGGGTAGGATTTTTCCAAGGATTTGTTATCTGGTACAGCACTCTCACAGCACAGCACAGTGTGGTAAAGATTTGTTGTAAATTCTGGTCAGAGACATAAATATTATTTTGCCAAATTGATAAGTATTTACCAGTATAGTGCCTGTACTATGTGGGTCTTTTTTCATACAGGTCATCCTTTAAATTACTGAGTCTTTGATCTCGAGAGCTTCTATTTACCAACACAGTCAACAAGACTGAGTAAAGTAAATTACTGAATAATAAGCATAAGTAAATATTATAATCTCACAACCTAGTGAATATTTATTTAGTAAGAAATGTTAGGGAAGCCATGTAGCATACAACATAACTATAAATCTGCACACAACTATAAATAACATTGTTAATAATTTATTTAATAATTAGAGTATTAAAATTTGAAGTAGCCATCAACAGGTAATTCAATTATCATATGCTGTTTTAGCATAAATGCAGGGGCATTTATTAATTTTACTGAGTCACTAAGAATGGCTTTATGTCTTTAGTGTAGATGAATAATTTTTCTTTTTGTTTTTCCATTTTTTTTTGTTTTGCACTGCTTTCACTAGTTACCAGAAACAGGGAAGTGATTCATTGTCAAAAAGGAGGCGTTTTGTTTTGATACAGTATGTGTTATGTGTACAGCTGAACTTCAGTAAATGGTGGGCATTCAGTTAGGCATACATCATTTACCTGACACTGCATCACTTACTTGTAACAGATGAGTAAGCGAGAATAACTGAGAATTCTGTCACTCTTGTGCCAAAGTGAAATAACGGATGTACAGTTTTTATTAGTATGCCGTGAGAGAACCCCCAAGAGCAAGTTGAGTTTTGGTATGTGTACCTGGCAGCTGTGTTCCAGTATATATATCTGGCTGTCAAATTACTGCAGATGCTGTATTGCTTATGCATCATTTATGCCGTCAGCAAGTAACAGGACTGCCTTAAGCTTTTCTTTATGAACTGCTGATGATTCACTGAAAATTTGGAAAAACTAACACTTCAAAACCATTTAACTTGCAGGCTGCATGCTTTCAGCAAATTTATATTCCCTTTATGAGTTACTCTGGAAGTAGTCATTAAAACATAGTAAGCCTGCACACATGGAATGGTTAATGTGGTAGAAACTGGGTTAGCACTGCGATGTGAAGATGGCTGAAGGAAGGACAAGATTTAGAGGTCTTTGTGCACTAAGCAAATCTATCAGCATGAAAACAAAGATAAAGCTAATATCAAAGCAAAAAAAAAAGTAAAATTTCTTGGTATCCTGTGTGCTATTTGATGGTTGCTCATAATCAGATTTATGTATGTCTGTTTGTAAATATACATATATGCACATACCTGTTTTGTAAACTGTGACAGTCTGAAAGATCATAAGCCATTTTTGGTGGACATCATGGATACAAGCACTATGGTACTGATAATTTATAAAATGTTTTATAATTATATGGACTAGAAGCAATGTACAACATTATGGTCTGTTATAATAACAAACCTTCTTATACTAGCTACATGCATTATCTACAGTATAATTCATTATAATTGTGTGAATTACAAACACAGATAAAAAACATGATCCATTATGATTACAATGCAAATACTGATAACAAAGCCCCTTTTACAGGAGGTGTGCCTAAACTTCCTGGCTGTTCCTGAGTACCATTGTGATGTGAGAGCTGCAATCCCTGATATTTTAATTGCCTCTTTGTGAATATAAGGCTGATGTATGCCATTATTGTACATCATACCACCTAATCAATATTCCTCTCACTTATGAGCATACCTTGATAGTAAATGAAAAATTACTATTAAATCCCTCTATTTACTTCTGTGTAGCTGCATTCTTTCTACTCATGCTAGCCTTCTATCCATGTGTCCATATTAAACTGCAGAAAAGCTGACATTAAAGAACAACTTCAGTTTAATCTGTCAAGCTGAATTTGCTCATTAATTTTGCACATTACTTTTATGGGGGGGGTAATACTACTATTGGTTCATGACCGTTTAATGCATAGTATTTGGAGAAGCTTTATTTGACTTTACCTTGTTTTCAGTTGTCAGTAAGATAACTTTTTGTTTCTGTATGCTTTTTGCCTGCTTAACAGTGGACCCTCAAGCCTCTCCATCTGTTTTCAGTCCCTCTATTTCCCAGTACTGGGTATCCCCTGAATGTGGGTGAGTGCTGACCAGAGGGTTAATGGACAGGGAGTCTTGGAAGTGGTTTGTGCCTTTCCTGGCAGCCTAGTAAAGAAAGAATGTCTACTGAGTCCCTAACCATACATTTTTTAAATTTTTTAGTCTAAGATAACAAAATAATAAACAAAGTGTGCGCGCGCACATATGCCTGGGTGGGTAGGCATGAGTACTTGCAAGTGTGTGCATGTATGTCTGTGTTTGTACAAAAATATTACATAGTAGAATGAGAAGTACCCTATCAGGAGCAAGACAAGGTTATACTGTATAGCTACTAAAGTAGTACTCAGTAGACTAGTAATTCAACAACACACTTTGCATACATAGTACATTGTTTTGAAAAAGTGGCTGAGTATGGCCTACAGGAGCACATGAAACATACAGTCTGGTCAAGACAATATTGAAATCATTACCTTATGCTTCATTCTCATATGTGGTCAGTTTCTTGTTATATATTAAGTCACTATTCACTGTCTAAACACCCACTGAAGAAGTTATGACCACATGAACAGTAAAACTAACAAGAATTTGTGGCTATCTTAGAGGAAGAGTGATGCAAAACGTAGCAAGGAACATACAGGGGTGACTGACACCATGGTGAGGTAGTCTTACTCTGCAATATAAGGAATCTGTGTAGGAAGTGTGAGGGGGGCTACAAGCAGTGATGCAGAAGAGGAGGGTGGAACAGAAGCATGTTTAGGGTGAAGCAATAAGTTGAGGAGGCACAATTAGGAGCAAAACAGGACACTTACAACTCCAGAGTAAGGAGGGAGTATGAACTTATTGAGATACTGAAACATTATGCGTTCATTTAAATGGTGCAGTACTATACCTGAAAGCACCAAATTGTAGATGTAACTGTAACAAATACAGAGACTATGATGGACATATAGATTAAGGCACCATTAACCAGCAGTGGTAGTAATACTGTGTGGTTTAGAGTAAGACGGAAGATAACAATGAAAAGACATTGCTGTGGGATTTTAGAGGAGTGGATTGTGTTGCTATTGAGGGATGGCCAAGGATAAGTAAGTAAAGAAATCTGGAGGAAATCAAGAGACTAAACAGAATATGAGAATGAGTCAGGCATGGAGTACTTATGGTCATGGACAGGAGTGTGATGCAGAGGTAAAAGGCAAAAAGAGAGGGGCAATGTGTCAAAAGGTAGGGAGGTGGCCAAGGTAGAAAGGGACTTGGCTGAATGGCTCAAGAAGAAAACAATGTTTTTAGCTGCATAGCAAAACATGAAAACAAGAATAAACCCAACTGATCAGACTGAACAAAAATTGAAGATAAATGTGGAAGATCTGGGAAAAACAGAGGTAGTAAATGAATACTTTTCTTTAGTCTTCACATTGGAAAGGAAAGTGAGGGCACCATACTTGGAAGGAGTTAGAACAGAATGGGGAGAACAAAGTACACACAGCAGAACAGAAAAGTAAGACTTTTAAAAGGAATTGCCTGCTCTTAGGAGAGACAAAGCACAAGGAATATATGGCTCTGAAAGTTATCATAAATCTGGCCAGTATGTCGGCTGACCTCCTGATAGAGGTCCTCAGCAATTGCCTGCTAGTGTTGTAGTGCCAGAGGACTGAAAGACAGCTGTGATATCCTTGTACAAGGAGGGTGCAAAAGTAATCTAAGAAAGAAAAGGCCTGTTAACTTATCAGCAATGGCAGGGAATATGGTGAGAAAATCATGAGTGGAAGACAGGTAATATTTATAAAGCACACAAATCACTAAGATGGCAACTATCATCAGTTAATGGTAAAAAGCAGCTGTCAGTTAACCCTCATCCAGTTTTTTGACTGAGTTATAGGTGAACCTGACAGGACAGTACCAGTCACTTAGTCCAGGTGCTCATACAGGAGGCTAATAGGAAAATTGGAGGACATGAGGAGAGGCAAGAAGGAATGCCCAAACTGAAGAACTGTGTAACTGTCTGATTGATTAGCAAGGCTCAAAGGCATATCTCTCAAACTCTTAGAGCATGATATCTACACAAAGCCATAAATACACATGGGACAAAGGCCTGAAAATATGGATGATTTTTGAATATGAATATTGCTCTTACAAACAAAGTTGGTAGAATAACAGGTTTTGCATTAGCATGAATTTTCTGAAGGATATGAAGTCTGAAACTTAAATGTCTGTCATTATTTACTAACTGCAATCTGTAATGATTTACCACTAATTTGCCAGAAAACCACAAGCATATGAAAACAGGTAAAAAATAAGAGGCCAAAATCTGGACATTCTACAAAAATCTGTACAGTTGAGAAGTATGCTCAGGGAGTTACAGTGACAGAGATAATATCAAGAAATGGGGACATGACTACTGGAGTACAATGGGTGTCTATTCTGAATTCAGTACTGTTCAATATGTTTGTCTTAGGCATCATCACCGTTATCATCAACCTCTTTCTCCCAATATCTTCATTCGGTTGGAGTGTCACATCAGTTTTTGCCACCTCTCTCAGTTCAGTGCTCATGTGCTTCGACAGTCATGCCTTACTGATATGGGTCATCTCTTACACAATTTATACATCTCTTGGCTGGATGTCCTCACTTCTTCTTACCTTTTTTTTGTATCTTACAAATCTTTTTTACCAAATTGTCTTCTGTTTTTCTGTACTTATGACTAAACCACCAAAAGCTATTCTTGTGGATTTTCCCTGCAAGTGGAGATACTTTGACTTCTGCTCTGATGTCCTAATTCTTTGTCTCTACCACGGTGTGCACCCTACTATTCATGTCAGGCACTTCATCTCCATCACCTCAAGCTTCCTCAGATTATCTGTGGGGTGCATGCCTTTACACCGCAGTTACTGAATCTGCCTATTGACAAAGACAGATTCATGGAAGTGAACCTTTGACAAATTGATATAGTCCCGAAAGTACCTTAATGTGTGCTAGCAGACACTTATTTGACTTATATGTGTCCATTACTAAGTAGTATGCCTCAGGCATCAAAGATTCACACAGTCATACCTCTCAGAAGTACTGATGATCACTGCGTGCCCTCACTTCAGCACCATCCATTTGTACTGGAAAATCATTAAAGAGAGAAGTTAGAAAGTAATGATACACATTGCAATTTCTGACTTCACATTCCTCACAAAATCATTCACTGTAATGTTGGGAAATTTTGATGCTATCAACTGTCTAACTTTCAGAGGCCAATATATGGTAAAGTAACAATTACCAGTTCAACACCACAAATGCAGATGCACTAGGCACCAAGTTAGCTATGGACCCTAAGCATCAGACACAAAGCTTATGTATCCCTGAATCCAAAAGATAAAAAGCAGGAATATGGCAGAGTTATCACTACTTGCATAGGATGCTTTGTGTGTGCGTGTGGTGGGGCTAGGCTGACACAAAAGGTTGATAAGTGTGTGTGAGTAAGAAACAGAAGCAGGCAAACAGTTGGATACACCAACAAAAGACCGGTGAGACACAATGAGTAACTGTTGTCCGTATGTGTATCTGTGGGGGTTCTCCAGGTGAAATTGGTGTGTTAGTGTCTGCATGAACACAGCCAAGTACTGTGCTGGCTCTACACCTTGGTATGTCAGACAGGTGTGGCCCATGAATGGTGCATGTGGCAGTTCATCATTGTTGTCCCAGACAACAAAAACTGGCTCTGCCAGGGGCGGCACTGGCATGTCTATGCCCCTGGAGAGATTCAGTGCTGCTATCCGAAAGTGACTGATACCTGATAGATGAGCTCCCTTCACAGGGATGCCTAGGACCATGACCCTATGGCCTGCTATGACTGGGTGTGGACAGCACATTCTCTGATGGAGCAGTGGAAGTATTACCACTCTCAGAGTGTGACCAGCATGGCCACATTGGCTGACAGCAGATGATGCGGCTGACCTCTGGCCATGTGGATGCCATTCCCCTCCCAGCATATGTTCCATCACAGACACCACTCATTCCAACTTGTCATTCATCCAATCCATTGAAGAAGCAACATGATGGAGGCAGTCATGCATGTCAGACTACACCATTTCTACAATCCTGAGCATTTGTTTGGACCACCTATGGGACTGTACCTGTGCCTCCATGATGGCCCTCAAAATATGTTGAGTGGCATAGGAAAAGATACCTGCACCGGATGGAGGAGGGACAGCAGACCCCCTCAGAGCACCCCTATCAGCCCTCCTGCACAGCACCTCACCCACACTTTGGCTATAGCAGGATTAAATAAGTACTAAAACAAACTGCAGTAGCCACACTTCCCTGATCAATGGCCTTGTCCTCTACCTGTCCAATATCTGTGGCATCACTGGAATGGGTAGGTGTAGGCCTACTGGCTGTGTCCAATGGAATTGCATGGGGTGGCTGCATGTCATCCTCAGTGTCAGATTCAACCTCTATACCCCACGACTATGCCTCAGTTTGGCATCATCAGAGTCTGCTGATACACTGACATCAGGTGGCAGAGGGCCCACACTCCCACTGTCATGATCACCTGTGATAAAAAGCAACAAACACGTTAATACATTAATACTTATACTACTAAACTGAAACATATGCTAACAAAGTAACAGTGCTGCCGCTATTGCAGACACTACAGCAATACACACAACAGGTCTGATAGCAGCACACAAAATATTTCTTTAAATTGCTCAGCAGTACTGACATAACAATGTTTGGCTTACCATCTACAGAAGAGATTCTCCTCTGTAATCCAGATGGTCCTGGAAGAAGTTATTCAGGAGGTAAGAGCAACATCATCACAATTGAAAGTAACACAGGGGGGGTAATACTTTTACCTCTTTATATGTCCATTAAGTATACTTTCAACAAGAATGTGGCTGTCAACTCAAACCTAAGCTAATAACTGTAGCAGCCTTTAATCCCCCCCAAAATACATGTGACACAGAAGTAACATATTGATTTCAATTGTGTTACTCTACAACAGCATTCAACTGTTAGGATACCAAAGTATGCCTGGAGGTTCCTCCTGGGATATGCTTGATGTCTCCGACACTATTGCCCCACATCCAGGACATGCTGTACTGCACTCTTCTGTGAGCTGTCAAGATCGCTGATACTGGCCAGGAAGTCTTCATTGAGTACACACAAACGAAAAAAGTAAACTCCAGAAAACAGGAAAAGACGAGCTGGAACACAATAAGAGACGGCTGTATGATAAAATCTGATTTAATAACTCCAAATAAAGTGAGCGCTTTTGGCAAAACAAGTGTTCCGCCTTCTTCAGACAAACAGCAGAATGCCAAGTAAAACAAAATTTTATACTATAAACATTTTGTTAAAGCCAATCAATAACAAGTGCATTATTTAATTGAATGTGGCCATAGAAACCTTAAAAAAACATGGTAAATTGCAAGTAGAAAACACATCCTATTATCAAATGCTCCAACAACTTGTTGCAAACCCAAATCATGTAAAAATGCATTTACGTAAAAAAACAAATAAATATAGAGAATGCATATAATGTTTTTTTAAAACAAAGCATAAAATATACATGAACATTTACTCCAAATACCCACGTAGAAATTAAGTTATAACCATCGTTCCTATGAACAGTAGTGAACCCCCAGGATGTTGACTCATTGATTCGCCGTGTAAATACGGGTCGATTGCAAAAATAACTTTATATTACCTCACGCCATACTTGAACAACTATAGATGTGCGAAAATAGTTCAATGTGAAACAACTTGTATGGACTATTCCGTACTGCCTGTGCAAATGGGGGTTCACTACTGTTCATAGGAACGAAATGTTCATAGTATAAAATTTTGTTTTACTTGGCATTCTGCTGTTTGTCTGAAGAAGGCAGAACACTTGTTTTGCTGAAAGCGCTCACTTTATTTGGAGTTATTAAATCAGATTTTATCATACAGCCATCTCTTATTGTGTTCCAGCTCGTCTTTTCCTGTTTTCTGAAGTCTTCATTGAGTGTTAGTGGTGGTTCTGTAGCAGGCCTTCCCTAGTACCCATCCAGTCATGGCCCACTGCAGCTGCTTTCCTCCATATAGATGTGATTATCTCAGTGGCCCTGTTGCGTACCTGCTCATATGTCCTGCCATGGCCATTTATGGCATTCAGATCAGCAGCTATCTGTTGACAAATGTATATCTTACGTGACATATCTCCCTGTCCCCTTTCCAGTAGAAAAGCACCAAGTTGCCTAAAGACATCCACTATGCCCTGGTTCTCAGCATCGGTGAAGGGGGTCTCTGAGGACTGACACATCTGGATGGCATACTCCTAGGTGCACTAAAAGATAACAGAAGGATAATACACAAAGTATCACATAAGTAAAGAATAATTGATTCCAGAAAAAACAGAAAAGGTAGATACTCAGTATTACCCCTGGTAGAAACATACAGCAGTCTAGAGATGTTGAATACAAACAGGCAGGATGCAAAACAAGGAGAGTAACAAGAGCAACATATCTTGTATGTGCCAGAACAGTAACTCATTTTGCTCCTCCAAAACAAAGGAAAATGGCACATTATGCTAAGAAACCATCTTTGAAGTGCTAAAAGTGCTATCAAAGGAACAGTCCATAAAACATGTGTACATATTTATCACACATCACTCCATTTTCATGTATTTGCAATCATGTAAACTTCTGAAATGGCTTGGCAAACATGTCCACACTATCATCACTTCTAACTAATGCATACAGATAAAAGTGTAAAAGTCTTTGCTTCAGATTTTTCTTAAATACATTCCAGCATGTGCAGTATGTAGCTGACCAAATAGACGCATACCTTCTGAAGTTCAATATGCCTTTGTACAGCTATATCCTGAAGAAATAGCATTATCTGCAGTCTTCCCAACATAAACAAAAGTCTCCTCACCATCAGTTTGCCTAGCTACATGGGTTCCTTTTTATATGGTATAGATTCAGGACTATTAGGATGGTGAAGATGCAAATGAGGTGTGAACTCATTAGAATTGCTGAATCCAAAAAAATGGATCCATGTAGGAGATGCAAACATAGTGCAGGCACTCAGTTTTTGTTTTTAATGGATGGCAGCTGTGAATGATTAGTGGTTGGGAGAAGGAAAACACAACAACACAGCAGGCTGCCTTACTTCCACTGGGTGTGTCAGGTTAGATCTACAAAGTGTTAGATGTAAGGCTTGGAAATGTAA
Organism: Protopterus annectens; assembly: GCF_019279795.1. NCBI lineage: Eukaryota > Metazoa > Chordata > Ceratodontiformes > Protopteridae > Protopterus > Protopterus annectens. The sequence continues at coordinate 870,887,888 of NC_056725.1, read as the reverse complement.
GTAAGCAGCACACAAGTCACAGGCTGTGTTCCTTAACATCCAACCTGCTCTTGATTTGTTAGCAGCTGCATATGATATTATGCCCACTTAATATCCTCACACATTTTAAGGTCAATGATATAGAATGGCTTACAAACTGCATGTCCCACATTTCTGCTCAGATAAATAAAGAATGGCCAAACAAACCCATAAATGTAAGGCAGAGCTGTATATTGGCAAGCTATAATCATGACAGGTTGTTTAATCATTATGTGCACTACATGCAAAACTAATAAATGTACAAGTAACACTTGTATGGTTTGATATCACTGTAGATGCTGTTGCAGTTGGTTGTGTGCAAACTGAGTTCAGTTCTTTGTTGCAAAGGTGTTTGTGTGGTAAAACGGGATAAGACACCCATCCTGTGTTCTGAAGGTGCATTGGAATGAGAGTTCAAATCCAGATTTATGTAGAAATATCTCGCTCACTAACATTTTTTAGTGTGTATCTCTATGATTGTTTTTCCTCATTTCAACTACCTCTCCCTTTTTTTCTTTCTTTTTTTTCTTTCTTTTTTTCTTGGGGGGAGGCACTATTTGCACAATGCACCATTTAGCACAAAACCTGGGAACCGGAGAAAAATGAATTTCAGGTTTGGCTGTGTTTATCTTGTTTGCGCAAAGCACGGCACTGCGCATACTAGACAACTAGCCATGCAGGACCTAGGCAGCCAAAAACAGAAACTGGATGCCTTCAGTTAATGCAATTGGGAATTACATAAACCCGCTAAGCAATGTTGCAAGGTGGTTAACAGCAAGACGTGAAGAATGACTAATGAAATAGGAATCATTATGTAACTAGTCTTGTGGTAGCAGGTGTAAATGTAGGGCTAGAGTACAGAGAGTGCTGGGTTCTAGTACAGGGTGTGTAACCTTTATTTTACTGTTGTAACATTGCAGTTTACAGCAATGAACTGCAACATAGACAAGTGTTTTCTCAGCTTTCTTTACTGTTGTAACATTGCAGTTTATAGCAATGAACTGCAACATAGACAAGTGTTTTCTCTACCTTCTTGTAGCAACAGGTGTAAGTGTAGGACTGCCATACACATGGTCCTGGGTTCAAACAGAGGATATTCCATACGCTTTTAATGTTGTTCCACTTCCCATTATAGTCACTCTCACTTATGACACTTGACATAGTGGAGCTGATATTAATTATATGTTTGAGGGTTGAGACAATAGTATTGTGTCAGTTAGTTATGTATATATATCTAGGTATTATCACATTTATTATCACATGTATGATGGTGGGTATACTGCGTACTATATTCCTGTAAGCATATTTCTGCTATCTAGACTGGCGTGGCCTTCACATTTGCCTAACACACATAAGCAACTGCCTATAACCTTGAAATTGCAACTGCAATTGTGTAATGCCTCACTGTTTGCCACTGTTGTGCTCAGCTTCCCATCATACAAACATGGTGCTCAAAGATGCGCACTGATAAGCAGCATGTTTGCATGATGGTAAGTGGAGCCGCAACACTTTCAAACAGTGTGCACACTCCCAGTAAACGCAATGACTGGAATCAGTGGAAAACAATCATTCATCATTGCTCTAGATCCATGGAAGATGTGGCATGATTTCTGGGGACGGTGTAAGGTTTAGGGCACAGAGACAGGGTGTCCAGGAGTCCTCTAGTTAAGAAACACTGCCAGGCTTCTGCAAGATGGCTATTCTGTCTCCCAGTGTAAATCAGAAGCTTGGGATAGTTTATTCCAGGCTGTAACTAGTGCCACTGGTATCCAGCGCACTGGTGATCAATGTAGAAATCCCTAAAATGACCTGCGGAGGAGGAGGAAGAGGGATACCCTTGACCATTGGGTCAGGGAATTTAGAACATGCAGACATCCCACACCTGTGTAAGTATCAAATACAGAGAGTACTTTAAGACTTAAAAGCTGAATATGGGGAAGACTGGTGTTCATAAAGGTATTCTGTTCTGTTCTGTTTTTTGCACAGCTGCCCATGATTGTGAGGTAAATATCTGAACTCATGGGGCTAGATTGGTGAGGATGAGGAAAACATGTGGTATGTATGCAGCAGAAAAGTAGTGTTCATTGTAGCATTAAAAGTTAAAGATATATATTTTTATATTTTATAGAATTGCATCAAATTGAGCATGCTTATATCAGTGTAAAAGCAAGTACTGTAAAATGACTGTAAATGGCTCAACTGCAACCTCTTATGTGGTTGTACTGATTACAGTAATCTATGTGCACTATATAATATCATGTATTGTGCTCTGTAAATACTCTGTAATGTGTTTTGTTTATATTGTGTACTCTTAACTTTATTGTGGAGAGTTTCTCCCCAGGTAGCCACTGAAAATGGGCTCACCTCAGTCCAGTGGACCTTCCTGGTAAACAAATACAAATAAATAAATAAATAAATATGCATGCATTAGTCTGTAACACAATCCAAAAGTTCAATATTAGAATATCAAACTGAACATGCATATCTCAACTGTAAAGCAAGTATGCATGCAGTAGTCTGTAGCACCAACTGAGAGTACAAAATTAGACTTTAGTCAGAGGTTTTGGATTTAAATACCACACTTCCCAACTATACAATACTATTAATTCTTCAATTATATTTAAATTAAATTCAAACCTCTATACCAGTGGCACAAATGCCATGCTGTAAACTGTAATCTGTATAAGTGGAACACACATACGTGCAATATATGCACATGTCAAGAAGTACTTGCTGCTATCTGTAGTATAGTGTGCATCTGTAAGGAGTTGGTAGTCTTAAAAGTAAAAGTTAAGATAATAGTTAAGATAATAGAATCAAATAATTGTATAAATGCATACATGCATACAGATCCATTGACATGCCCTCCTCTTCTGTAGATGAGGGAGTTTCACCTGTCATCTTTCCCTGTGTTCATTCTTATGGTTCATCTGTGTGTCACTATTCAATGCGCACACTTCCTCTGACTGATCATTTTACGTGGCAGTCCATGTCCTTTTACATATCATTAACACAGCTTCAGTACAGAATGCAAGGAATGGGATATTACAATACTCTGCACTGTAGGTACACTGTTCTGTACTGTGTTTGGACCATATACTTCACATTCAAAACTCTCAACTGTCCAGATATTCCCATGATGTCCAGATGTTTTCCTTATCAAATTTGTGTCTTTTTGCCATATCACTGGGATGATCTCTGGACTGATGTGACTTCCTATTACTTACATTTGAGGGCATACTTCTCAAGTGTCCTGATTTGTGCAGAATGTCCAGTTTTTGTCACATTTTTGTAATCTTTTCCTCATAACATTTTTGTTTTCTGGCAAATCATTGGCATGTCATTGCGGAGTGAAGTCAGAAACTGATGACTGGCATTTGAGTTTCAAACTTCAACCTCTTCAGCAAGTTCATGCTACTTTCTAGGTTTGGAAGTATAATATTAAAAATCTGTCCCTATTTTGGCTCTTTGTCCCCCCTTTATGTATGCCTTTGTCCAAATATCTTGCTCAAAGAGGATGACAGATATGTTTGAGTTTCATTCTACCACATGTCTATGTGACATCTATGGGAAATATGCCACTATTTCTAGTTAAATGTCCCCAGGTTACGTTGGCCTTAGTAGAGATATGTTGCAGTAACAGATTCATAGCTATCTGTGAAGCTCTGGTGGTTATTGTGGCATTCTGCACAAATTTGCTGACCGTAGGTGCTCTGCTTTAAACAGAATTGTATCCATGTTCACTTATACAATTTCCTGGCTGGCAACACTGTTGCCAGACATGTAACTTAACTTAGGCATGCCACACGTCATTCATATGCATTGTGAGCTACCTGTCAATATGCACCGTTGTGCAAACATGTAATCTTTATGTATGCTCTGCATGAAGCCTACATGGAGTTTATCGAGTCCTGGAGACATTCTTTTTGACACAATTTTATACAATAAATTCCCCTTCACTGCCATCTTATTTAACCATAACCTGAATTAAAATCTTGACATTCTATTACATTTGCAACCCTCATTTTTCTTGCTTTAATGGCTATAATCACCTCTTCATTTAAATAATCCCATTAATTCACAATATAACACCTCCTTACAATTTTCTCATGCCATTCCCTTCTAGAATTTTTTATATCTGTAATATCTAAATCTCACAATTTTATTTTAGATTGATACTCATATTTCACAATTCCCTCCACACATTTCCATTTCTTTCCATTCTCCCAGCACTCCCTATATTTTAATTCCATAATTCTTGTATTAATACCTCCATCTTTATTTTCACCTTTAAACAAAATCTTATATAAATTCAAAGATGCAGCATACACATCCAGATTAATAAACCATAAACCTCCTTTATCGTCCCTTAAATAAAACACTCCTCTCTTTACCTGATTCAATCTATAACCCTAAAAATAAAAAATCCTATTTGCAAAAGTTCCTTTCCTTTTTTATTTTGCAACATATATATTCTGGCCAAACATCCAGTTTTCCCTAACATAACTGAATTAATCAACATCACCTTCTTTTTATATGATAACCTGAAAGTTTTCCTTATTCTTTCAATTTCTTTATTTTTTTCTGTCACATCATTCCATTTTTCCTCCACAACCACACATTTCTCAATGTTAATACCTAAACATTAAATTATTTCCTATTGAACACTACCCCTTCTATCACACATTATTTTCCACAACCACAACAATTATCCTTATTCAATTTTAACCTACACTTAACATTTTTCCAGCATGCTTTAACATCTTATCAGTCCACCCATTATCAATAATTACTATATCATCTGCATAAGAAATACAATTTGGAACTCATGCTCCATCTGTCATCGCATATCTTTCTCTTACTCATACATTCTGCAATGTTCATAACTAAAGCAAACAGCATACTGCTCAGGGCATCCTTATCTCACCGCTCTCTCCATCACAGTCATTGAACGTAAATATACTTTTAATAAAACATTCACACTAACATTTTTATAAATTGACTTCTTCACATTCAGTAACCTACCTCTTATTCCATATTCTTTTAATATATTTCACAAACACTTCTGCTCTAAGCAATCAAAATCCTTACTAACACCCCCCACCTCCAAACACACACACACTTCATTATCTTCAGTTAAAATATCCTCAGCCACCTGCCTTACCAAAGCTAGCATCTCTTGACTTCTCTTACCCTTAACACCAAAAACACCTTCTCCTAAAACTTTACACAGATCACAATGTAATGTAACTTAGACCATTTTCATAAAACTGTATAATAGGTTCATTGGTTCATAGAAGATTACTAGGCCCTTACATGCCTAGCCATATTTATCCTGAGCTGCCCCAATTGTCAGTAGTTAAGTGAGTGAAGTTCACAGAGGTAAGGGTCTATGATAGTTAATGCTGACTTCCTTTATCCAGGAGGGACATGGGTGCCACCCCAGAAATGAATTTGCAGTCACTCATCCATTGGTCTAGGTTGAGTCTAAAGAGGGTCTGTGAGGGGCTCTGTTTTACATGAATTGGAAGCTTGTTCCAGAAGTGGCAGTCTCTGGGAGATGTATCTTTGTCTCCAGCATGCCCTGTTTATGTCAGAGGCTAGGTTATGAACCCCAAAATGAGTGACCCTTGTGCAGTTTGATTTAATAATGTGTAACATTTCCATCTGGGCCAGGTCAAAGACTGCCCTGTAAGCCAGGCACAGGTCACCCTTTAGCAACCTCTAAGGAGACAGAATATAATGACAGGGCTTCCTTCATAAGACTTGTTTTGTGTTTCCTGTACTTTCTTGGTGAGAAACCTCTGTGGTCTCTATAATTGTTACAGGTGTCTGGTGAGGTACATACAAAAGGGAGCATTGTCATTGATCTGATGATGGCTGTGTATAATGGCATTATAACATCCTGAGATCTAGATGCTAATAAGTTACTTATAAGATGTGCCACATAGACAGATTTCCTTGTGGTGGTCAAAGTTCAGATCGCTATCAACCTGAGTACGCAGATCATGTACTGCTGGGTCTACACTTGGTGGGGGGGGGAGTGCTGTCTATAATGAAATTAGCAGGGATGTCAGCTTTCCCAAATGGAATAATGATGCATTTTTTTTGCATTTAGCTTTAATCCGTGCCTTTAGCACCAATCATTAGTCAGTGTTAATCCTGTCTGCAGTAAATTAACATCATTGGCGGATGCAATGATTGCTCCCAATTTGCAGTCATCAGTGAAGTTGGTCAGCCACAGGAAGTCTGAGTTTGCTTGGACTTCTGAGAAATGAATTTTGAATAGCAAAGGGCCCAGCACAGAACCCTGTGGTATCACCCACTTTGACAGTATGCACCCTGTCAGTGAGCCAGTTGGTTACTCTCTGGTAATCTAGCAGTTAATTCCCAATTGGGAAGTTTCTTTATAATACCTGAGTGGGAAATTTTGTCAAAATGTTTTGGCCAAGTCAGGATAGGTGGTATGTACTGTCTTTTCCTCATCCGGGGATGTGGTGACTTCTCAAAGAGGTCAACCATGTTTAATAGGCATGAACTACCTTTAATGGATACAAACTGGGTTGGGGCCAGCGTTTGGAGATTACCTAAGTCCTTATTAATAAGGACCATGATGATTCTTTCCATGGCCTTGCAGATGAGGCTAGTCTTATGGACCTAAAATTCCCAGGGTTGGTTGATGGCCAACTTTGTGCAGAGGAATTACTGTTGCTGTCCTCCATTCCACTGGAACATATCCAGTTCACAGGCTGTGGTTAAACACATATCCAAGTTGGTCTGCTAGTTCATGTTTTAAGTTGTTTAAAAGGCAGCCTAGGATATTTCCTGGTCCCACTGATATCATGTTTTTAGCCTGGGAGAGTGCTGAGACGACCAGCTCTCTTGAGATAATAGGCTGAGGAATGGTGGCAGGTATACTTTGGGGGATGACTGGAGAGGACAAAGGGGTCAGGTTTGCTCCAAATCTGTCAGCTAGCAGGTTGGCTATTATCTCTAGTAGAGTATGGGTGTTGCCATTCACAACCAGTTCAATGCATAGCCAGATATTCCCTTTTAGATTTCAGACATAGTTAAATAATGCTTTGTGATTATCCTTAGCAAGGAGGCTATTTTTGCTTTGTAATTAGCTATGGAGGACTTGACAAGATCTCTGATTTGTTTGTTTAAGCTAGAGAGGGATTTATTCCTCTGTTTAGCTGGTTCTCACTTGTTCTAGGACATCAGTTTCTTTCTCTTGTTGTAGAGCCTGTTTATACTAGGGGTCCACCAGGGTGGCTTGTTTTTTTCTTGGCAAGACCTGGTTTTAATCCAGTCCGGGAAAGCTTATTCAGTACAACTGCTTAAGTGGTTATACAGGGCATTGGTGTACATATCTGCATAGCAGTCCATGTTATCTGCATTTGAGGGGGCTTTGAAACTTTTTATACCATAACTTAGTAGGAGGTAACTTGTCTTTGAAAAATGTAAGCGTTTTTGAGCTTGATGAGGTATCTGGTCTTATAACTATATTGAACAAGACTGATTTATGGCCCAATGTTCATGGAATCATAGAAAGTTATGAGGCTATTGGCTCTAAGGCCCTTACAAGCCTAGCCAAGAATTTAGCCCATGCTCAAGCCCATGTTCAAGTCAGCACCCAATGCACCTATCTAGCAGGGACACAGGTGGAATCCCAGGGGTGGATTTTCTGTCCCCGTCCAGTTAGCCAGGTTGCGCTTAAAAAGGGTTAATGAGGTACTCTGCTTGATATGGAGAGGGAGTCTATTCCACAGAAAGGGGAGTCTCTGGGATCAAATCTGTCCTGCCAGCAAGTTCTATTGATGTCACAGACCAGGTTGAGGTCATGCTTGCTGATTACTCGAGTGGATCTTGACTTACGGATTTGTAGCAGTCCCATCATGGCAGGGTCTGAGATTGCTTTGTATGCCAGACAGAGGTCACCTCTGAGCAGTCTGTATGAGACTGAGTAGATGGACAGGGCTTTTAGCCTATCTGTGTAGGATAGATGTTTGAGGCCCTGGATTCTCTTGGTGAGGAACCTCTGTTACATTTACATTTTTTTTTACTTTATATTACTTTAATTTACATTTTATTTTGTATGGTTGATTAAGCATGGCTATTGGTTTACTAGTCATCCAATAGGTGTTGAGGGTGTACTGTTTAAAAAGTTCAGACATTATTGTTTTTTATTCTGATGAAGTCTCCTGGGTGAGAAATGGAAGCACTTAATGTTTTGGTATGTTTTATTCTTAAACCAGAGTCCTTTTTACTGAATCTACGTTGGTGCATTATTTTTGTGTTGATTAGTCTGACTGCCTCAAAGAAGTTGACCAGATTTAACAGGCATGACCTCCCCTTGACAAAACCAAACTGTGTGGGATCGAGTGTTTGGGGGTTGCCAATATCCTTGTTAATGAGGTCCATGATAATCCGTTTCATAACCTTGCAGATCAGGCTAGTTATATAAGCCTAGCAGGGTTTGAGATTGCTTTGTATGCCAGACAGAGTTCACCTCTGAGGAGACTGTACGTAACTGAGTAGAGGGACAGGACATTTAGCCTATCTGTGTAGGGTAGATGTTTGAGGCCCTGGATTCTTCTGGTGAGGAACCTCTGTAGTCTCACCAGTTGCTGCATGTGCTTTGAGAGGTACATGCCGAAAGGGGCATTTTACTCAATAACTGGTTTTATTAGGGAAGAATACAGGGATATTATGACCTCCTTGTCCCTGGATGAGATACCCTTACTCATGAGGTGGGCCATGTAGAAAGCTTTCCATACAATGGAATCAACATGGTGGTCAAAAGTCAGGTTGCTATCAACCTAGATACCCAAATCCCTCACGACCGATTGCATGATTAGGACATTGTTATTAATGTGATAATATGTGGGGACATCACTCTCCTAAAAGGGGATGATGACGTATATTTTTGGCATTTAGCCTGAGGCCATGTTTCTGGCACCAGTCATTTGTTTGGGTGAGACTGTCTTTAAGGAAATCAACGTTACTTGGGGAGTTGATGACCGCACCCAGCTTGCAGTCATCTGCAAACTTGGTCAGGCATAGCCTACTGTTTTTTTCCTGCACCTCAGAGAAGTATATCCCAAATAACAGAGGGGCCAAGACCAATCCCTGGGTTATGCCACTCATTAGGGTCTATTGCTTGAGGTGGCTTCCCCTATTTTGATTAAGTGGTTTCTATCTGTGATCCAGTTTGCTACCCATCTGGTAACATATGGATTGATGTCCTGTTGAGAGAGTTTATCTATTATGTCTGAGTGGGGAATAGTGTCAAAGGCTTTGGCCAGGTCAAGGTAAGTGGTGTGCACCGTCTTCCCCTCATCCATGGCTTTGTGGCTTTGGTGACTGTCGCAAAGAAGTCGACCAGATTTAACAGACATGACTTCCCCTTGACAAAGCCAAACTGTGTGGGGTCGAGTGTTTGGAGGTTGCCAATGTCCTGTTAATGAGGTCCATGAAAATTGTTTCTATGGCCTTTGCAGATCAGGTTAGGTAGGCTGATGGGTCTATAATTTCCTGGATCAGTGGATGCTCCATCTTTGTGTAAAGGGATGACAGTGGCTGTCCTCCACTTGGCTGGGACAAAGTCAGTACTCAGGCTTTGGTTGAATAGGGTGCCTAATGGTGCCGCAGGTTCATGCCTGAGTTCATGCAAGATGCAGCCTGAGATGTTATCGGGTCCCATGGAGGCTGTATTTTTTGCCTTTGATAGGGCAGTGATGACCTGTTCCCTAGAAATAAGGGGAGGGGGCAGGTACTGGGGATGTCCTGATTTACTGATGGGTGGGACAGAGGGGTGAAGTTTTCACTGAATCTGTCAGCCAGTAGGTTGACTATATCTGCAGTATTTGTGTATGTGGTGTCCTTGAATAGATCTGGGTGCTTCCCTTGAGATTGTGGACATATGTGAAGAAGGCCTTATGATTGTCTCTAGTAGATGTGGCCAATTTGGACTCAAAGTTGGCTTTAGATGATTTCACTAGTGCTCTTATTTGCTTGTTTAGGCTCAGGAGAGATTGCTTACAATTGGGCCCTGTTCCTTTTTGGTCCTGGACAGCAATTTTTTTCCTTTTGTTATATAGTTTATTTATTGCAGATGTCCACCAAACAGGTTTACTCTTCCTTGTGGAGGATGATTTTGTCCTGTCAGGTATTCTTGATTCCATGCATCTGTACATTTATAGTACTTTGGTGTAGAGCTGGACATTGGTCCCAGTTCCAACAGAGGGGGGGGGGGGGGCTGTGAAGCTGTTTATATCATCCCTCAGGAGGTTGTAATCAGCTTTGGAAAAGTTTTTTGTTTGACCCTAGCTAGAGGGAGGTCAGGGGAGATGCTGACTTCGAAGCTGACAGCTTTATGGTTGGATCTTACCAGGAAGGATGATACTGTAGGGGTGCTGCAGTGGTTACTCATGTTGGTTAGTAATAAGTCTAATATATTATCACCTCTTGTGGTGGTATCGGCTAACTGTTCCAAGGCATTTGCATTGATAAAATCAAGGAATCTCTGGGAATTTGCATTCTGGCATGAGTAGTTATTCCAATCTATGGTTGGGTAGTTAAAGACACCCAGGATCAAGGTAAAGGGTTGAATATGGATAGATTCAAAGTGGTCCAGATAGGTGGAGTGGGCATCTTGAGTCAAATTTGGGGATCTGTAGCTAGTTAGGATTTGAAAAGGGGTCTTATCAATGGTTAACTGTACCTGGAGTGTCTCCTGTGCATCATACTGTTTGACCAGCCTGGAAGTGTGTGTGCCTTTAATATATATTGAAACTCCACCTCTTTTGGTTTTGCTGCCCACAGTTTGGGGTCTGAATAATTGATAGGATGAGTACTCAGGTAAGGCTGGGGTGCTCTCCACAGCTTTGAATCAGGTTTCTGTGACTGCACAGATGTCAGCATCTTCCAGGGTTAAGAATGCTTGCAATGAGTGTAGTTTCATGTTTAGACTCCTGGCATTTAACAACATGACCTTTAATTTGTGTTTTGTAAAAATGCTTATGTTGGTTTATCGACCTCAGGACATCTCCTAAAAAAGGCACTATAGGGGAGGCAAGGGCCTTTGCCAAAAGCCTGAAGCCCAAGTGAGACAGATGCAGGCCATCTCTAGCAAAGCATCGTGGTCTGTCGATCATATTTTCCCAGGGTGTCAGGTACTGGATCTCACTGGAATGACACCAGAAACTAAGCCAATTGTTAAAGTCAATTATTTTCTGTTTGTATTGAGGCATCATTCTGGGTGATGGTAGAATGCTGCTTAAGGTTAGGGCCATACCTACCTGTGACACATATTCTGCAAGCTTAATCATGTCTCTCTTTATATATTCCAGGGAGGTACATCTCAAGTCATTCACAACAACATGGACTATGACAGAGACATAACAGTATCTGTTGTTGAGAGACTTGAGTGCATGTGTGATATGGCGGAGTCTGGCAGCTGACAGAGAACTAACCGTGAGTTTCTCCTTATCCAGCCTGGTGAGAGACACGTCTGTGTGTTGCACAATGGAGTCTCCTATGACTAATATCTTGGGTTTATGGTTTGGCCTTTGTGGTTGAGAAACACAGGTGTGTGGACTATGAGTGGTATGTGGTGTAGAGGGTTGTGGAGTTCATGTGTGTTGTTTCCTCTGAGGTCTGCTTTGTTTGGGTATGTCTTTGTTGAGAACCTCCACATATGTGGGTGTGTGCTGTGTAGTTGTGTGTGGTGTTTGCAGTTTAGTGATTGTGTTGATAACCTTCTGAGTGCCAGATGTACTGGCTTGTAAGGGAGAGAGCATAGACTCTAGTTTCTTAATGTAATTGCATCTCTCACAAATTGTGTTCCTAGGTGGTAATAGTAGAGGGTTGTCCATGTACATGAGTCAGTTGCTACACTGTCTCCGGATGCCCACATCAACTAGGCTGGCAGGAGAAACCATAGGAAATTTTCCATCCATATTTGTCAGAATCTGAGGGAGAGAAGCCAGGGAGAGCTAAGGGGTAGGCCTAAAGCCCAAGTGCTTAAACCAAAACTAAGAGGCTTAAAATAACACAATTTAAACAGGATAAAAACAAGCAGTAATATATGCAGCAGAAACGATGCAATTGAACACTTTAGAGAGCAATATTGCACAATTAGAATTTGTGACAGTTGTTGGGAAGGTTGCTCATTGTGACTGTGAGATGCAGAAAGGAAAAATCCATGTGTTGTTCATGTAGTGCAGTGATATTTTGAGCATTCATCTTTCTTGGACATTCAGGTTGAGGTGTTTAATAGGTACCAAATACTGATTCAGTGGTTCTGCCAGGAAGCTTCAACTATCACATAGGAAATGATGAAAATACCTGAAGGACATGATTGGTTGGCATGGCTTGCCTAATTAAATCTAAGTGGTAAACTGTCATTGCACTTCTGTGATAGTCATATCACAAGGGTCCACTATGTGTTGTTGGCTGTACAAATTTATAGACATAAAGAACCTCTATATTGGAGAAAAACAGTGAATAGACATGAAAATTTGAACTTGAAATGCTTGAAAAGGGAAAACTAAATGAACTGTTTGCTTGAATTGCTTTGTCTGCCAGCTTGTTAGAGGAATGTGTTGATATTTTTTAAACAATCGTACAGAATTATGCTTAGAGATATCTGGAGACTGTATTTTAATTCTCTTATACAATTTTTAATAAGCCTGTTATGCGTATTATTTTGCTTTATCAAGCATTATTCCTAAACATCCACAATGCAGTTTTTCAGTTACCACATGCATGCTTCCAAGCACAGTTCAGAGCTCTTAATGCAGTTTTAATGTTTAAATGGAAAAACAAATGCTAACACAATGAAAATGCAACCACCGATTGAGTCTACTTTGAAAACCATGAGGCATAAAAAACATACCCAATGCTGCCCAAATGCTGCTATCTTAAATCACTTGTTATAAAACTGTTAATGAAATCTGAAATGGAACCTCCTATTAGATAATAAATATAAAGTTAAGAACACTTTTTCCCAAAAATTGACATATAATAAATACCATAGTAACTTTATTGTTACAATTGCATATGTGCCATATCAAACTGTACTCTGTAGCTATTGGCTTTTTTTCTGTATATGGAAACGCTAATCTGGGCTGCGCATCACTACAAACTTTATTTTCTTTTTACAAGATTAAATTTGACATGAAACAAATAAAGACCACATCATTAACCATGCATGCATAAATGCATTTAATCTTAAAACAAACTGGCACAGTTGAAAATACAACAGTCACTGGCTGTTGCAGATTTGAAAGCTGAGACACTCAGAAGAAACAGTAAAACAACAATGTGTTTATTTTTTCTGGATTATGTTTTCTCTGGTCAAATTATCCAATGCATCCTGTACTTCTGCTAAAATTTTTATTAATAATTATGACACACCAGAATTGCCTTGGTCAGGCTGAATACAACTGGTAATCTCTGGACTGTGTCAATTATAAATCTCAGAGTGAATCTGATTATCACAATTGTTTGGCAGGTCTTGAGAAAGTGTCTGAGCTGGTGGACTGCTTTCACTGACTTTCACATATTACAGTTTATTTACAGTCTGAAGTTAACAATGTGCAATAGGGTTCTGACAGACTGAAGAGAGAAACAATGACAACTAGCAGCCAATGCTGTCAGTGACAACTAGATACTGGGACACATTCTGCTTCTCCAGCTAAAGTTTTGCAGAGTGCTGTGGTACATCAATCTCTCAGTCGGACTGGTACAACACAATCTGTACATTCATCACAAGCAACATGCAACTGGGGGATTTCCTACCCCCTCCCCATCCATGAAAAAAACATTACCTGAAACAACTGAAGCATGGGAAAAAAAACAGAAGGACAAAGAAGCAGGAAAGATCATACTCAGGTTTAAAACCCTGTAACAAATTGACAAGGAACAGATAAATTCATTGTACTAAATTATTAACATATCAAAACATGCAGTAACTGATGCTGAACTATAGGTTATAAACAGATGATTATCCATTGTTTCTGCAGTTTGTGGGACTCTAGAAGAGACATTGAACTTAGATTTGTCAGAAGTTTAGACTGAAACTGTTTCCAGCACCTCCCGTGAATTACACTTTCCTGCTTAAATACATTTATACCCACTAGCTATCCAATGACAGCTGCATTTTATGCCGCATGTGCACAAGACATTTGTGAACTTTATAATTAGAGGTAAGAGGTGTTCTAAACTCTTACAATTTAACAACCTTTAAATGACTTTAATCAAAGATGGTAATTATTATAAAATCAACTAACAGAGATGGGGCAGTGGTCTTTATTTATTTTTTTAATACCCCAGTGATCCTGAATGCTGGCTCCATTATCAACACCCAGTCATCCAATTCTTTCCAGGCTGTGGGAACTGGACAATCCTGGGCTAAGTGAGAGCCCTAAATCCCATTTGTTCCCACCAGGAGTCCCCAATCAGCTCTTATTTATCAGCAAGAGTCAGGGTGTAGGAAGCAGACAAGCTTGCTGCTTCTGATGAGAAGCCTAGGCTATTCCAATTGGGAGCACTATCCCCTCCCCTACCCCTCAGTGACCCAGCCTAGCCCACTATTGTAGTCCTGAAAGGGGAATCATGCCTCTCCATGATTGTTTCTTCTCAGCTTACCCGTGATTGCTCAGGCTTGTCTAGCTTGGCTTCTATCAGGTAAAAAGCTAGTGGTCTCACTAGGTGTTATCCTAAGCATTGACACTAGTGACCTCTCTCACCATGGGATGGGCGAGCCAGAAGTAGTCACTGCTAACTCCCATCCTCCCTGGTCAGCTTGTATAGGCAACCAAGCCAGTAATCAAACTCAGGTTATATGCAACATACTCAGGAGTTTATCCAGTCTACATCATAAAGCTAGCTCCAGGGCTGTGGTCATTATTGAGAGGCAACAATATCTTTCTTTGATGGGTAGTCCACTGAATAATGATCACATTTTTGTATTAATTACAAGGGTCAGTGCCATGAGTCTGGTAAGAAAAGTTAAATGTGCTTTTTATGAAATTCAGCTATCCAATAACTTAATAACTACAATCTATGATTATCTTTTTGTGTATTTCTTTATTTGATTTATAGATGGGCTGTCTAAGATTCAAAGCCCATCCTCCATCTATGAGAACCACAATATCTGTTAGTGGTTGGATTACAAGTCAGATATCATTAATCCAGGGATCACTAACAGCTTATGGTAAAAATACATGGTTACCCCAATGCTGTATTTTGTGATTAAAAGACACATCAGCTGCAATAAGGAAAGAGCTAATTATGGGTTTATTTGCATGTCTCTGAATCTCATTACCTATAACACAATGCAGATCAGCACTTCCTGTTGTTAGTAACAGTGCTGGTAGCCACATTGTGAAAACACCACCCTCCCAATCTCTACTTTATACACAAGCACTCAGTAAAACACCATTTACAGCATACTTGTCTCTTTTGTCAGATCATCCCAGATGTCTCCTTTTTGCCTGCACACATACTTCAGATATGATTACAATCAGTTCACAGTGCCAGATATTCAAGTTTCATCCTTCATATCCACCAGTAAATTCATGCTAGAGCAAAAGCATACAAAGTTGGGAGGTAACCCTCCCCCTCTTACGTGATGACATATTGCAAGAATGCATAATGCCCTTGCTTCTAAATTCATATGTAGTAAATACCTGCTGCATTAATGAATCAGCTAATGCAGTAGGCTAATGCAGCGGGTTCTTGTGTCAAGGATGCATGGTTCAAATCCCTTTTCCCCTTTGTATTTCTACAATTTTTATTATATTTTTAAAATGAATTCTTAGTGTCTAGTGCCCCATTCCCCAATTCCTGTATTGTTAAAGTGCCATTACGGCACAAGACTTTTAGAGTAATGCCTGGTGGCTAGTGCTTCTCCCACCCTTGATCACCATACTGCGATAGTGTCATTAGAGCTTTAGAATTAAGAATAATCCCTGGTGGCTAGTTTTTCTCCCGTACCCCAGTCTCCAATCTGTCAACATGCCTTTAGGGCACATGAATTATGATTTATCTCTGGTGGCTTATGTTTCCCCCCAAAATAATGTTGTATACTATGCTCATTCATTTAGGAGGGTGTATAGGCATGACAGCCACCCCAATCCACATACACCAGGCACAGAGACACACAAACACATTGAGGATAACAGATATTGTTATCTGTGCTAGTATGACTGGCTGAAGTTTTGTAAATACTTGTAAATAATTGTAAATGACCTTGTGTTATATATGCCAGCATGTCTAGGCATAATTTTGTAAATAAGTTTATATTTTTTGATTATTACTCCCCCAAGATGTAGAACATTCACCACCCAATTACAACTCAACCTAAACAGTTACTCCATCTCACCATCCCTATTAGTAAATAACACCCTGTGCCTAGCCAAACCACAACTCACCCACACCATCACTAAATTAAAATTAACACAACATTGCCTTCAACCACCATCTCTAAAAACTCACCAACCACACACTCTGTTACATCTCCTCCTAGTATTACCTCAGTGTGGAGATGTTCAACCCAATCCTGGACCAGATAGCCTACCTAAATCTACCCACAACCCTAAATCCTGTGATTTGTACTTTTTTTACTATCAATGCACAAAGCCTCTGCAACAAAATTACTGAATTCCACTCTTGGCTCAGTCACCACTCACCAGACATAGTAGCAATAACTGAAACCTGGCTTAAAGCACATATATCTGACTCTGAAATCCTTCTACCAGGCTATAACATATTCCGTAATGATAGGATCCATAAAAAATGAGGAGGTGCAGCCCTAATTTATTGAGACTCCTTAACCGTAAAAATACATCCAAACCCAGTCCCCAATTTCAGTTATCTAGAAATCCTAATGGCATCCCTCCATATAAACCTTAACAAACAATTCTGTATTGCCACCATCTATATTCCCCCTGGCCAAAACATCCCCCACTTAGAAGACTTCCTAGGTTAGGTTAACCCTCATATCTCCCAAGAAAATATAATTCTAGGAGGCACTAACAACAATTGGCAAAACCTAACCTCCAAAACTCCTAATACTGGCATTAATCTCCATAGTTTCGCTCAACTTATCTTAGAGCCTACACGTGCATTAAACACCCGGGCTGAAGCTATATTACATTGGAATCTAAGGTTCCTATTAAACGAATAGAGATGCATTCTTTCGAATGCATCTTGATCGAACTTGAAAGCACAAAAAGGCAAAATAGCAAAATGGCATATAAGTGAATTCTTTCCCTGAGAAAGAAATCATTTGTCCGCTTCCGTTACTTTGCCATTTTCGTGACTGCAGTGAGATCTCGGAGTTGGTATATTTAAGTAGGGAGGTGTGGAGGGAGTGAAGCTCCCCACTTTATGTAATGTTTTACAATTTTTTTTTTTTTTTTTTTTTTTGTGGAACAGCGATTTTTTTTCCCTTGGAAAAAAATCGCTGTTCTAAGCATTCCATATTGTAAGCTTTCACTTACATGGGTTCAATAAATCATCATTGGCTTTTTTAAGCAATCGATGATTTAACATAGACCCGGAATGTAGTATCCCACACCCACTACTACACCAGTACCAGTACCCCCCCCCCAACACCCTAAGTGACCATCTTCCTGCATACACCCATAAAATCAATCAACACATCGCCAAACCTCATGCAGTCAAATCTATCAGGAACATCACCCACTTTAATGAAGACACATTTGTAATTACCCTTCAAGCTCAAAACTGGTCCTCATTAAAATCACTGCCCCTAGATGATGCTGTTCAATATTTTAATAACATATTTCTTAACACACTAAATAGCCTAGCACCTTTTCAAACTAAACGCACAAAACCAAATCCTGCCCCCTGGTTAACAACGCATACCAAACATACCCTCCTGTCTAGAGACAAAGCCTGGAAAATTTGGAAAAAATGTAGGACTATAGAAAACGAACAAAACTTTAAAAAACTTAGAAATACTGCTAAAAAACTTATCATAACTGATAAGAAAACCTATTTCTCCTTTAAACTCTCCTCCCAAACTAATAATCCAAAAGACTACTGGAAATCTGTATCCTCCTTTCTTAATCCAGGTAACATTCAAAATCCATCACTCTCTCCTGACAAAAATCCTCTCCAGATAGCACAAAACGTTAATACCCATTTCATTGATGCCATCCAAAAACTAATCAAGGACTCATCCTCAAAAACCAACCCAATCCCTAGTAATAACTCTAGAGACACCCTAGTCCCAACTAATAGTATTCTACCAAACCCACCCTTCTCACTGCAACCCATGCCTACATCCCTAGTTCTAAAACTGCTAACCAAATTAAAGCCCTACTCACTCTCCGCTAATAACTTACCACCAGAATAATTACAACTAGCAGCCAGAGTAATAGCTTACCCTGTTAGTATTCATATCAATCATTCCATCACTGAATCTTACGTGCCCAACTATGGAAAAATTTAATTATAACCCCACTACACAAAGGAGGAAATGCTCATGATCTTTCAAACTACCGGCCCATCTTCATTCTCTCCACACATCAGAAATCCTAGAAAAATGTATTCAAACCCAGCTGTTAAACCACCTCATCAACAACAACCTTCTAGATCCAACTCAACACAGTTTCTGCCCAGGTCATAGTACAAGCACAGCCTTACTCTCCTTTACTGATACTGTGTATAAAGCTCTTGATGCTGGCCTATTCACTTCTGTACTTCTGCTGGATCTATCAAAATCCTTCTACACAGTAACACACCCTAAGCTGTTACAACAGTTAGAAAAACTTGGATGTTCTCTAAGTGTAATAACATGGTTTTCCTCTTACCTAAATAATAGACAGCGATCAGTTTGATGGCAAAACCATCAATCAGATTACCTAGCAAAATCACAGGTGTCCCACAAGGATCCATTTTAGGACCAATACTCTTCAATATATTCATTAATGAACTAAATAAAGCCTCACAACAAAGTACATTGATTCAATATGCGGATGATTCAACCATCATCTCTTCCTCCAATGATTTCACTAACCTCCAGAAAATCACCCAAGATACCTTCTCCTGCACAGAAACCTGGCTAAACGATGCCCAATTAAAGCTGAACCTCCAAAAAACTAAACTGTTAATATTTTCATCAAAACCTCCATTTATAGAATTTAAGATTTTCTCCCATAACAAAACAGTAATTGAACAGGTGCAATACACAAAACTTCTAGGAATTACTATCTATGATAGACTCTCCTTTGAAAAACATATACTCAATACAGTAAAGAAAACCTACTTTAAACTGGGCAAATTATATCAACACAAGCTCTACCTTGATAAAGCAGGATAAAACTAGCTAACACTCTGCTTATTCCATCCCTCATGTACGGGAGCCCCATTTTCACCAACCTCCATTCATCCCTCAGTACTAAGCTGCAATCATGCTACTATAAGACAGCAAAATTTGCTTCTAACTTGTCCAAATACTCACACCACTGCAATGGTATCTCAAACCTGTCCTGTTTCGATTTTCACCACTATCTCCACTTTACTCAACTAATTACTGCCCATAAACTAATTTTGCAACCCAACAGCTGTCCAGTTCTCCAATCTATCTTACACACATATACCCCAATTCGAATCCTCTGATCCTCAGAAAGAACCCTTCTAAATGTAGCTAAACCCAATAAAAGACAAGGACAATGTCGCTATTGATACAACATAGCCAAACTATGGAACAGCCTGCCCGCCTTTATTTCTCAACTGGCCTTTAAAGCTGCACTAAAAACCCACTTTTTAAAAAATCCAAGTTGCACATGTGAAATACAATGTAAGCCCCCTTAACCCCAAAACATATATATATACCAAGAACCTGCTTCCAACCCTCTCTGATAGACATCTTCCTCAAATAAACTTTTTCCTCCCACCAATGATATGTATCATTGTGCTAAGTTCATTGACTACTAAGTCTATTACTTTTTGGTAATATAAGTATATTATTGGCATTTATATCACGTTATCGAAAGATGAAAATAGTGAATGCTATTTCATTGGCCCCAAAACATCTAAACATGAAAATATTGAACATTCAGAACAGCAAATTTTTCCCATGGAAAAATTTGCTGCTCCGAAACACATACACACAACACAAGCACATCAAACAAACAGCAACCACACATATACACTTAAATTCCTATATCTAACGCTACACTAAACTAAACATACACTACTATCTAACTACTTGCCTTAACCCAAACCCTAACCCTATGGTCCGTCACTGTCGCACACTCACCTAACCCGCACCCTGAACCCTAACTCACTTAAACTGCCCCAACCCTAAAGTCTGTCACTATCGCACACACTCCTAACCCACACCTTAACCCTAACTCACTTAACCCGCCCCTAAACCTAACGTACAAACAATCGCACACTTACTTGCACCCAACCTGTAACTTTTCACCACAGCGCTAAGAATAGTGACGCCACAGAAACGGCAAACCGAATTCTTTCTCGAGGAAAGAATTCGCTGTTCTGCAGCTTCGCTATTCTTAGCATTCGCTGAATAGTGTTCGATATCAGAACATTCAAAGTTTTATTACTTCGATGTTCTGATATAGACCCTATTATTGAACATTCCATATGCATCTATTTTCAACCCTGTACCTTACTTTTTGTACTAGTGCTTTTATTATAATTGTATAACTATTTTTGTTGCTATGTTTGTTTAACTGCAGAGCTTTTCTCCCAGGCTTCCACTGAAAATGGGCTTCTAACCCAATGGACTTTCCCAGTCAACAAATGTCAATAAATAAATAAATACATTTATGTAAGATGCTTGAATTCAACAGTATTCTTCTGGCTAACCAAATGTACATGTTTTTTAAAAATAATTCTGAATATAGGTTATGCCAGTCAGCTGACCTAGATGTGATGTCATCATGTGGCAAAGCTGTTTTGTTTCATAGGTTCATAGGTAGGTACTAGACTATCGGCCCTGGGGCCTATACAAGCCCAGCCAAAAAGGTACCCTGGCTTTTGTCACCCAAGAAAATTATTTTCCTGTGTCACTGTCGAGCAGAACCACAGAGGTGATATCCGGGGTGAATTTCCTATTTCAAATCCAATCAAGATTTTTCTTGAAGAGTGCTAATGAAGAGCTTTATTTGATATGGATAGGTAGTTTATTCCAGAGTATGGGAAGTCTCTGGGACAGGAATCTATCCCTCTGGCATGCTCTGTTTATTGTGGTGACAAGGTTTAGGTCCCTAGAGCATGTAGCTCAGAGGGATTGGGATTTCTTTAAGTGGAGCATGTTCAACAGCTCTGGGTTTGACGTAGCTTTGTATGTTAGGCAGAGATCACCTATGAGTAGGCGATATGTGATGGAGTAAAGCTGGAGTTTTTTGAGACGGTCTGCACAGGGCATCTGTTTGAGGCTGGTAATCCTCTTTGTGAGGTATTTCTGTGGCCTTTCCAGTTGTTGTAGATATCTTGTAAGGTACATACCAAAAGGGGCGTTGTACTCTATAATGGGTCTAATGAGTGATGAGTAGAGGGGAACAATGACCTCTTTTTTTCTGGATGAGAAACCTTTTGTGATGAGGTGTGCCATGTAGAAGGATTTCCTGACTACTGTGGCGATGTGATTATCAAAGGAGAGACTACTTTCCACCTGTGTCCCAAGGTCTCTTATCACACTTTCGGTATTAAGTATACTACCGCCTATGTTGTAGTTCATGGGTACAGAGTTTTTACCAAAGGGGGTGACAATGTACTTTTTGGCATTGAGTTTGAGGCCATGGCTTTGACACCAGGCATCTGTCTCAGTGAGGCCCTTTTGTAGGATGTCCACGTCATTAGGTGTTTTGATTATGGCTCCTAGTTTGCAGTCATCTCTGAACTTCGTTAGCCAAAGACCTTCTGTGTTAACCTGTACTTCAGAGAAGTAAATACCAAATAGGAGAGGACCCAGGACTGAACCCTGTGGTACTCCATTTGTCACTTGGGCAACCATTGCTCCACACCAATAGTCAATTCCTCCCTGGTTAGATCCGACCACAAACTAATCACCATGGAAATCCACATCTTACCCACACTGCCCGCAAAGGTATCCACTATGAAAAACTTCTCCAAAGCTGACTTTGGACTCCTAAAAACAGAGGTTGCTACCTTCATGGCACCCATGCCAATGGAAAATAGATGCATGACTGCCAAATCATACAACAACGCACTGTAAGAACATGTACATAAGTGCATGGAACTAGCCATACCCAACAGAACCAAGATGCTCTCCTCCAAAAAAAAGGAAGCCAATCTGGTGGTCCCCTGCCATTAATAAACTGTACAACAGAAGGAAGAAACTGTTGCAGAAAAAGGTGAAGCCCCAAGACTGGAAAAATTCCCTTATTATCCTCAACAAAAAGTTGAGATCCCTCATCAAAACCTTCAAAGCCAGCTATGAAGGCAGAATTGTGGCCGACACTAAAAACAACCACAAAGCCATCTATAGTTATATCAATGAATCTCCACGGCATTACCCAGATTTGCTCTGAGTTACTGCACAATGGAACCTCCTATACTGAGCCAACAGATATTGCCAACATACTGGCCTACAGATTCAGTGTCAACTTTACCCCCCCCCCCCAGAATAGCAAGCACCCAGCATTACTGCAGCACAGGTTAAAGCTGCATTGTTCAAGGCCAAAAATACAGCTTCCATGGGACCTGACAATATCCTTAGCTGTATTCTACATGAATTACAAAGTGAACTGGCATCACACCTGTGTGCCCTGTTCACTCACAGTCTCACCTCAGACTTTGTCCCTACCGAATGTTACACTGCTACAGTCATCCCTCTCCATAAAAGAGGAGTGACTACAGACCCTAGAAATTATCATCCCATTAGCCTGGTAAGTCTTATATGTAAGGCTATGGAGTGCATCATTATGGACCTAATTAACAAGGATGTAGGGAATCTCCAAACTCTAGATCCCACACAATTTGATTTTGTGAAAGGTGGATCATGCCTGCTCAATCTGGTTGACTTCTTTGAGTCAGTCACCAGAGACAAGGCCTTTGATACTATTCCTCACTCAGGAATTATTGATAAACTCATCAAACTAGGCATCAACTTCTATATCATTAGGTGGGTTGCAAATTGGCTCACAGATAGAACTCAAAGTGTGAAAGTAGTGGACTCCAAGTCAGACTGCTGACCAGTCATGAGTGGAGTCCCACTGGGATCAGTCCTGGGTCCTCTCCTGTTTGGTATCTACTTCTCAGAAGTCCAGGCCAACATGGAGGGACTCTGGTTGACCAAGTTCACAGATGACTGCAAGCTGGGAGCCATTATTAACAACCCAAGTGATGCAGACATCCTACAGAAAGGCCTCACTGAGACCAATGACTGGTGTCGAAACCATGGCCTTAAGCTTATGCTAAAAAATGCATCATCATCCCCTTTGGGAAAAACTCAGTTCCCACTAATTATCAAATCAGTGAGAGTCCACTGAACACTGAAGTTATTATAAGAGATCTGGGGACACAGGTTGACAGCAACCTCTCCTTTGACCACCACATTGCCACTGTGGTCAGAAAGTCCTTCTTTGTGGCACATCCCAATACCAAGGGTTTTGCATCCAGGAAGAAAGAGGTCATCATTTCTCTCTACTCTTCAGTCATTAGACCAGTCATAGAGTATAATGCACTATTACCTCACTAGACACCTGTAACAGCTGAAGAGGTCACAAAAGTACCTCACAAAGAGAATCCTAGGCCTTAAACACATGTCTTACATGGACAGACTCAAAAAACTCCAGCTATTCTCTGTCTCATATTGCCTACTAAGAGGCGATCTCTGCTTGACTTACAAAGCTATGACTCAGCTCTGTTAGAAATGCTACAGCTAAAGAAATCCCAATCTCTCTACACCACACGCTGTAGAGACCTCAACATCATTACCATAATCAACAGAACATGTTGGAGGGACAGCTTCATAACCCAGAGACTACCCATGCTCTGGAATAGACTTTCCATACATGTCAAGCAGAGCACCTTACTCGCTCTCTTCAAGAGAAATATTGATGAACAGATAAGAAATAGAAAGTTCACCATGGGGATCACTCCAGTGGCTCTACTTGATAGAGGCACTGGGAACTAACGTCGGGAGGCACAATGCCAAGGCACTTCTATGGGCTAGGCTTGTAACGGCTCCAGGGCTATTAGCCTAGTACACACCTATGAACCTATGAACATCCCCACCATTCATTTACATTTTGTAGATTCATCTGTAATGTGAGTTTCAACATTCTGCAACAAGCATGTTTAATTTAAATGTGTATGTAAGATGCACTACAAAGAATGCGGTTTACCTAACAACTTATATAAAATAATATGCTTTTTAAGTTGTGAAATCAAACAGTAGGTTGAAAGACAGAATTTCTGAACATTATTTAGAAATAACATGTTAAGTCATGTGTAATCCATTATCAAAACAAGTGCATGGCGATGGTGCAGGTCATGAATTTGTATTTAGAGTTATTGAGAAAGTGATGGTATACTCTAGAGGTGGGGATATTACATCCCACACTGATATCACTAGATCACACCACTTCAGACTAAAAAGACTACAGACTGAACAGTACTTAAACAAATGAATGTAAAATAACTAATTTACTGTTTTAATTAACATTAATTATATGACACATTTTATTGACTTAGTTGTAGCTGTCCCTTTGCTGCCATAAACAGCAATGCATGTACACTGTAAAAGAACCAATTCAGTTCCCACTTCTCTACTCTGAAATAACATAGTAGACATTCCCCAGGATTTAGAAATGCTGCATCTGTGATCATGGCCAAATCAGCACTATTTACTACGTGTGCATGACAAGTCCTGAGTTTCATCATGAATGCATATAGCATGGCCAGGTTGCACAAAAAGCAACTCCTCAACACAGCTACAGTAGGGGGCCACAGGAAGATAATTTTAGACTAACTTTGTAAAGCATGGGCAGCTGTTGTAAACACTGACCTCACAAGACCATCTAGTGTAGTCACTGTGCAACTGCATGCACACATTAATAATAATAATATGTTGAGTTGTTGTAATGATTCAAGGGAAATGATATGCAGAAAAATGTCTTCCAGACCAAATTAATCCTATTATTGGGAAGGGCTGAGTATAAAAGTGCTAGTAAGATAAAAAAAGAACAACAGAAACTGACAAAAGACTATAAAGTGATCCAGTGAATGTGGAAGGGATGTAGAACACAGAGGAGAAGTCAGTATGACATATGCACACAGATATCCATCTGAAATGCCTGCACATAGACAAAATGCCATATTCATACAGGATAGGTGAGATACAGTAAAGTAACATGATGTACTGGTCTACACAACTCTTGACATCCTCATTTTAACTTTAATGAAAAATAAAATTCAAGTCAGGAAAGGGACTTCACCCCATTTCCTTGGCAGGATATAACCCATATAGCTAAGGGTACTGCAGCAGTGATCATTCAGACATCTACTGTTATGTTAAGTTTACTTACACAGCTGTATTTTCTTGTAGCACTAGTCTAGTTTTTACAGTTTTAGATTGTTGGCAGTATTCAAGGGAAATTCTAACAAAGTAAGTTGTGATACAACACATTAAACTGATTACAGACTGAGATAAAGTCTGTAAGAGGAAGGTAAGATAGACATGAAAAGTTTGTGTATTTGCGGTAGTAGATACTAAGAAAGACTAGCAATGACAGGAATGCATTGGACTAATAGAAAAGTAATTGAAAAGGGTGGAGAAAAGAAAAGGAAATGCCACATGAATATGAAAGACAGGGGGTGCAAAGCTCAAAGTTTGTGGGAGAAGAAGAAGTTGTGGGGTCAGTGAAATGAATGGCATGAATAGACTGGGGAAAAGCAATGAGACAAGGGAGGGAAAAGGCAGAGATAGAATACTTTCTGTGATACATATACACGTGTGTGTGTGCATGTGTGTGTGTGTGTGTGTGTGTGTGTGTGTGTGTGTGTGTGTGTTGTGTGTGTGTGTGTGTGTGTGTGTGTGTGTGTGTGTGTGTGTGTGTGTGTGTGTGTGTGTGAGTGTATGGATTCATTTTATAATCTCAAAATACTGAAATCTCGAATTTCAGTATCTCGAGACTATAAACCCGAAAATTCAAAATACTGAAACCTCATATGCTCGAACTTCAAAATCGCGACTTTTAAATAGACCCTCCATCACACAAACAAACACACATACGCCTTCCTCCCCAAACTACAACAAACAAACAAAACACACACAAACACAACACAAACACATGGACCTACCCTACATATAAGCAGGGGGAAAGCCCCCCCTTCACCCCCCATGTGTGGGGGCTGTGCCTTCCACACCCCTGCTACTTATATATACTAACTCCAAGGTCACAATAAAAAGACAAAGACACTAAACCCACCACTACACACTCTACATTCCCCTTGCACAGATACACATCACATACGTACAAACACCACTACTCTCAATACTTACACACTCACACTCTTACCTACATACCGTAACCTACACCTATAACTTCCCAGCATACTAACATACATTAAAATCCCTGCCCAAAACACTTAAAAAATAAACACTTACCTGAATCTCCAGCTATCCATTAACACAGAGCACCACCACAACCACTGATTTGACATTTCCAATTCGGTTATGTGGACTTTTGCGCAACTGGGCTTTCGAGATTTTAATCTTGAGATACTAAAATTTGAGATTTCAGTATTTCAAGATAGTGAAGTGCACCCATGTGTGTGTGTGTATGTGTGTATATATATATATATATATATATATATATATATATATATATGTATATATATATCAGTTGACTGAGTTTTCAGAAACTCAAAATTGATATCGGCAAAATGATATGATTGAATTTCTGAAAACTTGTACATTAAAAAAAAAACACACACAAAAATCTATCTTGTTTTACAATTTTGCAGGGAGATAAGCCCCCCCTCCACCCCCATGTTGGGGGCTGTACACCCACCCTGATAATTATATATACCAACTGTGAAATTTCACTACTTTGAGGAAAATGGTAAATTTCACGATCCTCATTGTACCATGATTTCCATTCAAAAGCTTTGCGTTTTCAGAAATTCATTCATATTGTCTCGCCGATATGAATTCCGGGTTTCTTAAAACTCGATCAATTGATAGGGATCCATATATACAGGGTATGATATGCCAAACTATGACTGTATAATGCATGAAGTAGTCTATACTTATTTTTGAATCATTTAACTATCCTTTTTTAAAATATGTTGATCGTATATTTTTTAAGCAGAATTCTATGTAACATAAAAATACTTAATAACATTTTAAAATTACTGACTTTTGATAGCACATACTGACATGAGAAGCTCTACTCTTGAATATAGAATTTGAAAAGAAAATCAAGATCTGTCCTCCCAGATTCATATTTGACAAACATACTTCACATTGTCACTTCAATTGTTCATGCAGATATAGCATTTGTACTTATAGGTTCATAGGTTCATAGGTAAGTACTAGGCTATTGGCCCTAGGGCCTATATACGCCTAGCCAAAATGGTACCCTGGCTTTCGCCACCCAAGAAAATATTTTCCTGTGCCCCTGTCCAGCAGAGCTACAGAAGTGATCCCCAGGGTGAATTTCCTATCTCCCATCCAATCATCAAGATTTTTCTTGAAGAGTGCTAATGAGGAGCTTTGTTTGATATAGATAGTTTGTTCCAGAGTATGGGAAGTCTCTGAGATAGGAATCTATCTCTCCAGCATGTTCTGTTTATTGTTGTGACAAGGTTTAGGTCCCTAGAGCATGTAGCTCAGAGGGACTGGGATTTCTTTAAGTGGATTATGTCCAACAGTTCTGCGTTTGACATAGCTGTTAGGCAGAGATCACCTCTGAGTAAGTGATATGCGACAGAGTAAAGCTGGAGTTTTTTGAGATGATCTGTGTAGGTCATCTGTTTGAGGTCAGTAATCCTCTTTGTGAAGTATTTCTGCAGCCTTTCCAGTTGTTGTAGATGTCTTGTGAGATACATACCAAAAGGGGCACTGTATTCAATAATGGGTCTAATGAGTGATGAGTAGAGGGGAGCAATGACCTCTTTTTTCCTGGATGAGAAACCTTTTGTGATGAGGTGTGCCATGTAGAAGGATTTCGTAACTACTGTGGTGATGTGATTATCAAAGGGGAGACTACTGTCCACCTGTGTCCCAAGGTCTCTTATCACACTTTTGGTGTTAAGTAGACTACCGCCTATGTGGTAGTACATGGGTACAGAGTTTTTACCAAAATGGATGACAATGCACTTTTTGGCATTGAGCCTGAGGCCATGGCATTGACACCAGGCATCTGTCTCGGTGAGGCCCTTTTGTAGGATGTCCACATCATTAAGAGTATCGATTATGGATCCTAGTTTGCAGTCATCTGTGAATTTCATTAGACAAAGACCTTCTGTGTTAGCTTGTACATCAGAGAAGTAGATTCCAAACAGGAGAGGACCCAGGACTGAACCCTGTGGTACTCCACTTGTCACTGGTCCGAAGTCGGATTTGGAGTCTGCTACTTTCACAGTGTGGGTTCTGTCAGTGAGCCAGTTGGCAACCCATCTTGTGACATAGGGATTTATACCTAGTTTAGTGAATTAATCTATAATTCCAGTGGGGGATGATGTCAAAAGCCTTGGCGAGATCTAGATAGGCTGTGTCAACCACCTTACCCTCATCTATGGCTTTGGTGACTGCTTCAAAGAGGCCTATCAGGTTTAGGAGACATGATCTGCCTTTTACAAACCCGAACTGGGTGGTGTCCAGAGTTTGGAGATTATCAATGTCATTGTTTATAAGTTCCATGATGATACGTTCCCTAGCCTTGATGACCAGGCTCGTCAGGCTAATGGGGCAGTAGTTCCCGGGGTCCGTCTTGGCTCCCCCTTTGTGGAGTGGGATGACCATTGCTGTGCACCATTTAGTGGATACAAAGCCTAAAGTAAGGCTATGATTGAACCTGGTACTTAGGTGGGGTGCCAGTTTGTTCTGTAGTTCATGTAAAATGCAGCCTGGGATGTTATCAGGTCCCATGGATACTGTGTTCTTGTCTTTGGAGAGTGTGGTTTTTACCTGTGCAGCTGTGATTACAGGAACTTTGCATTCTTCCAGTATAGAGATGGGCCCTTTAGGTGGTGAGAGGGGGGTAAAGTTAGCACTGAACATATCTGCCAGGATGTTGGCAATATCAGTTGGTTCTGTATATGTAGTGTCATTGTGCTGTAACTCAGAGCAGATCTGAGTGTTGCCATTGAAATTCTTGACATAGCTATAGAATGCTTTGTGGTTGTCTTTAGAATCCGTGGCTATTTTGCTTTCGTAACTAGGTTTGGAGGATTTTATGAGGGATCTCAGCTTCTTACTAAGGCTGACCAGGGAGTTTCTCCAATCATGGGATTTTACTCTTTTTTGCAACAGTTTCTTTCTTCTGTTGTAGGTTTGTTTATGACAGGGGACCACCAGATTGGCTTCCTTTATTTGGAGGATAGCATCTTGGTTCAGTTAGAAATTGCACAATCCATGCACTCGTGTAAGTGCTTATAAAGTGCATTTGTGCAGGATTCAGCAGTCGTACCTCTATTGTCCATTTGCATGGGTGTCGTGAAGTTTGCCACTTCTTTCTTAAGAAGTGTGAAGTTGGCATTCGAGAAATTTTTTACAGAAGTTTCCCTAATGGGGGAGTGGGGGGGTGTGGATGTCTAGGGTAATTAGCTTGTGGTCAGATCTGACCAACAAGGAAATGAACTCTGGTGTGGAACACCGGTTGCCCATGTTGGTAATGACCAGGTCTAGGATATTGCTGCCCCTAGTGGGGGTGTGGATAAGTTGAACTAAGGTGTTGGAATTTATGAATTCCAGGAAACGTTGAGCAAAAGTGTTGGTACATGAGTAGTTTTGCCAGTTATTGGTGGGGTAGTTGAAATCGCCCATTATTAGGGTGTTAGCTTGTACTCTAATATTTTCTAGTGTATCAAGAAATGAGGAGTGGGAATGCTGGGGCATGGTGGGCGATCTGTAGCAAGCTAGAATTTAGATTGCGGTCTTGCCCAGAGTTAGTTGCACTTGGATAATCTTGGATGCATTATGCTGAGCAACTAGCCTGGAGGTGTGGATATCCTTAATGAATATGGACATGCCTCCGCCTTTACTGTTTTGGTCCAGGTTAGTTGGCCGAAAGATGTGGTATGAATTATAGCCTGGTAATGCAGGAGTGCTCTCTGGAGCCTTGAACCAGGTTTCTGTCACTGCACAGATGTCGATGTTCTCTGAGTGAGTGCATTTAGAGGTTTAGACTTCTAGCATTGAGTAGCATTACCCTCAGATTTTGCTTGCTTGTGCCTGTTATGATGCTGAATTTGTCCTTTGAATCTTGCCTAAAAAAGGCACTATAGTGGTGGCAAGAGCCTTAGCCAGTATCCCGAATACCAAGGGCAACAGGTGCAGGCCATCTCTGGCAAAGCATCATGGTCTGTCGATCATGTCATCCCAGGCAGACAGATACTGGATCCCCTTAGAATGACACCAGAAGCTTAGCCAATTGTTGAAGTCAATCATTTTGTCCTTGTACTGTGGTATCATTCTGGGTGATGGCAGGATGCTACTCAGGGCTAGGGTCATACCTAACTGGGCTACAAGATCAGAAAGTTCCTCCATGTCTCTTTTCATGTAGTCCAGAGAGGTATGTCTCAGGTCATTCACACCAACATGGACAATGACAGAGTCATATTTGTACTTTTTGTGGAGTGACCTGAGTGCATGCATTATGTGGTGGATCCTGGCACCCGATAGACAGGTGACAGTAGCTTTCTCCTTGTTTAGCCTGGTGAGTGGAATATCAGTGTGCTTGACAATAGAGTCACCTATGACTAGAGTGTTGGGTACGTTGTTATGCCTTATCGGCTGTGGTTGGGTGGCATGTGTCTTTTGGGTTGTGTTGGGGGGTAGAGGTTGCTTGCGTTTCTGCTTTGGAGGTCCCTGTTGCTTGGGCAGATTTTTATTGAGAGCCTCCGCGAATGTAGGTGTGTGTTTTATGTTTCTATGTGTGTATTTTTGTGGTGTGGTGATGAGTGTGGTGTGGTGCAAGTGTTTACCTTCTCCTCTTGACTGTCTAGTCCAGTCTTGGGAGAAGAGAGCTTTGCTTCCAGTTCAGCTATGTAAGTGCATCTCTCACAGGTTGTAGTGTTGTGTGGCAGGAGAAGAGGGTGTGAGCTCTTATGTTATTTTAGCCTATACTGTTGCTACTTGTTAGTTTGCATTTTACATAATTGTATTAGCTCTGAAGTAATTATTTCTTTATGTTTTCCCCTTGTACACACTAACAGTCAGCTACAGCTGTTCTCCTGTTGGGTAAGACTTGACTGGAGAAGTTCTCATTCAGGAAGCTTTTGAAGGGTATTTAGTCTCTTTCTTCACCAACCATCCTCCTTCCTTTCTCACACAATCCTGATGTGCTCATCTCAAGCAGCCTGAAGTCATGTCACCAATCCTGAACCAGGAAGGGCATTCATGTTTAAAGTGGAGCTATACTTACTCCACACAGGTTAGCTACATGGCAGCCCTGGCAATGTGCCCTGTGTACTGAAAAAATTCAGCTTTAACCTCACCGTCCTTGATATGACATATGTTACTGAAATGGCAATTGATATCAACAACTGTGGCACAGGGGCAATACTATACATGCCAGCTACAGTGATGAACATGGCTTGGTATACTCATGTGCAAGTTACAACCTGTTATGTGGCCACACTGTTCCACTCCTCTGCTATGGGCCAGTACAGCAGCAGGTCAGTCTTCCTCATTCCTTCACTCCCCTAAGATGGGAAAGCTGTATGTGGCCAGTCACTGCCATCTCCTCTTGTACGATCTTCTAGTTCCTGGGATGCTACTTGAACCTTAGCCATCTTTATCGCTATACCACAAATCCAATTTCTTAATGACTTCTAATTCAGTCTGAAATAGATTTATGCTGTTTGAAATTACTTTCTGATGGATTTGCAGTGTTATGTTAAGAACACTGTCTAACAACTTTTTCCCTGTTTTTGTTTTCTACTAAATCAACTTGAAATGTTTGGAGTTGTATACAAAAAGTTACTATGGCCCTTACAAAAGGATCAGATTTAAAACCATAATGTTTCCTTTATTTCTTGGCTATGAGGTAAAACATTACCTTCACTCTAAGGTAGGCATAGAAGAAACAAGTAATATTTAGATAAACGAAATGTGGCCCTAAAGTCTTAGGCAAATTTAGCATGTGGCCCCCTTGTTAAAAAGTTTGGACAGCCTTGTGTTAGAAACATTTAGGTACGAAGTTAAGGAGTGGCTAGCATTGACAGACAGAATATTTCTACTGGTCTGTTTCTAATCAATGTCTGGTCATATTGTTTGCATTAATAAAATTACAATTTTTACTTTTTTATGATCAGGAAATAATTATTAATTGCAATTTGCTTACACCAGCCAGGTCATGCAGTATATCAAAAATAAAATCTTCAGACTAAGATTACAGGTGCAAATTATGGGATGCAGTATTTCAAGCCTGCACAAAATTAAAACATTGCTGCAATCAGAAGTGAGTAGATTGTTTAAATGGAAGTCACATAAACATGTAATAATAATAATAGAAGTGCATATTATATTGTACTATACAGCAAGCAAAGACCTAAGAAACATTGCCAACAGTGATTTTTCACAAATTGTTCTTGTAAATGCATTGCTTGAAAGCCTGAAATGTTGTTCAGATCTTTCCTAATGTAAGGAGTCTGCACATTCCTTGTATTTTTGTAATTGCCCACGATTTGTTATTTCACTGCAAACTAAGTATTTGTATTTGTTTTCAACATCAAACCGAGGTACATTTTGGAGATGGGTAAGTCTTGCATGAAATTGGATTAAGGAAGAAAAATTAGGTACTCAGAAATGCTACAGAGTTCCTGTTACTTCACATTATTTGATAAAGGAGAGTGAACAGGTGCACAAATTTGTAAGGTTTCTAGCATGTACAGATTGACAGTTGCCCAGGAATCAGTTTCCTTTTGTATGTGAGTGAAAAAGTCAGGTGATAATTTTAAGATGACAGCTTACTCTCCGCTTGGTGAGATCATAATTAAAAAATAAATTGTCCCCCAACAAACTCTTATATTTAATACCTTTTTAATTTTTTTTTCTTCATCTGGTGAAAATTCTAAAATGATGGTCACAAATGAAATAAGAGATGCCTCAGGAATATATTTGCACATTACAGTGCATCCAGTGGATAATCAAATCATTTCAAGCACAAAGATAAATAATTCCACTCAGTCCAAGTCATAAGTGGTGACAGGGGCTTCTGTGGGACCAGAAAAGTGAGGTGGAACAGCTAAGTTGTTTGCGTTCTGTTAAACTTTTTTGTTGAGCTGGACTTTAATGATAGAACAACAGAGGGTAATTGGGAACTTATTAATTCTCTGAAGAAAAAATATTAAATATTAAGTATTAAATATGCAAAATTTAAAATCTTAATATTAAATATATTAAATAAATGTATTACTGTAAGATCATAATCCACGAGACCCTTGTCCAGAAGATCACAGCTGCAAAAGACCTTAACGCGTTTTTATTGTTATTAAATAAGCGTTTTCACCACAACTATGTTATGGCTTCATCAGAGGAAAATTTTCCTCTGATGAAGCCATAACATAGTTGTGGTGAAAAACGCTTATTTAATAACAATAAAAACGCGTTAAGGTCTTTTGCAGCTGTGTTCTTCTGGACAAGGGTCTCGTGGATTGTGATTTTATCGGTTTACATTTTTTTCTTATCTGGTTTGTGTATTACTGTAAGAGTTTGATATGGGAATTGTTTTTTATTACTAGCTCACAAAACAAAGCATGCTGACAGGATTAAAGAATAATAATTTCCCTAATGATGTGGATAAGGACAGTCGGCTTTATAGAAATGTAGTGGAGCTATTTCACAAAATAGGATTGGACTACCTAAGAATATAGGGTGGTCAATAGCCACCAGATTCCCAGATTCTTGAATACTAGTACCTCACAGCCAGGGACATGGAATATGGTTACCCGTTATGGCCATCTACATATGCTCAAACTTAAATACTGTGTTTGAGTGAGGTCTGGTCCATGGGGATAGAATAAAGCTGCCACTCCTAGCTCCAACACATTATTCAAGGCTGGGCAAGGTTGGCACAGCATTCAAGGGGATGACTGTGCAGGCTGGGGTTTTAGGTTGTAATTGGGAGGGTTATTAGGATTACAGAGTACGAGAGGATTTTTAGATTTAGGGAGTGGGAAGGGAATTTAGAATTAGGGAGTTTTAGGGTTAAGGAGCAAGAAGGAGATTTTAGGTTTAGGACCATCCAGGGAGTTTCAGGGTTAGGGAGCAAGAAGGGACTTTAGGATTAAGGAACAGGGAGTGGAGATTTAGGTTTAGGGAGTGATCAGGGACTTGGTTTGAGGATGGAGCTCCTATGTTTAGGGTAGGGAGTTTTTATGGTTACAGTTAGGGTTCTGGTAGGGCTGTGAAATGTATTAGGTTTAAATAGTGGAGGGGATACATAATTTACTATGAATGGACTGTTGGGAGTTTGGGCACATGCTAATTAATGGCAGCAAGCAATGTGTGTCTTGAGTAAGTACCATTTAAATACATGTAGTAGACCCAAGAATATTAATACAACACAATGTTGTGCATATAAAAACGCTATAGACTGAAACTGACAATGCTTTTAATAGACTGCCTGTGATACAGGAGACATCTTTATATAAAAATGAAATAAACAATATGTTTCAAAGACTGAAGAAATATAAAGAGGCTGTGAAACTGAATAAAAGTAAGAAATAAAAAGGTCAAACAGGATGAGCAGGCTAAGGCATATGGCAGTGGAATAAATCCAGAATTGAAAAAGAACCAATAACAGACAAGAAGGGAAATGTCAACATCCAATAATCATGAAGGCAGATTAGATTAGATGGCTTAATGGGCCATTTAGAAAATGACAAGCAAGGCATAACAAGGAAATCTTCACTGAAGAAAGTAGAAAAAAAAACAATTTTCCACCAGGTCCAAAAATGAATATCAGCCAATTAGTTGGGGGAAGGATTTAAAAGGAAGTTGTAGACCTAGAGCAACAACAGAAAGAGTGCAAAAACACAACTGATGTGAAGAAACCACTGACATTATCAGATGAACAAATATGAAGAAGAGCAAAAGACAGAGCCAAGAATGGAAATAAAGAATAGATTATCTTACCTGAGAAACTGAAAGAGGTAATGTACAGTATTGCATTTTATATTTTAAATTTAAGTAGTTGTACTTTTTTAGAAAACAAGCTCTCTGTTTTAAGGAAGGTGCTTTCTTTCACAACCCCTAGAATAGCTAGTGTTGTCATTATTATTACAGTATTGAAACTGTTTTTTCAGACAACTGAATTTAAAAGTAAAGGTAGAAAATTGGCATGTTAGAGGGAAAAAAGATGTGTTTTTGTTATGAATAAGATTTGTCCTTTACCAAATATTATTATATCAGTGCTTGAGGCAAACTTTGGCTCTGAAATTGGGCAGCTGTTGAAAGATTCTATTAAAACAAGAAGTATAACGTTCAAACTAACAAACTATAGAAAGCATAGCTATCTGAATGCAGATAAGGGTAGTGCACTTGTTATTACGCAAATGACTGAATTCAAGAAGAATAATGAAGCAATTTTTACTGAATGATAAAGCATAAAAACGCACTAATATATCAGACATAAAGATTATAAGGCTGCTAGATCTGTATGTCAGTGGTAGGATTAATGCAACAATGGTAAAATAAATCCTAAAATTCCTATATTTTTGGAAAAGCAAAGGTACATGCTAGTGGGGAAAATATATCCTTTAGGCATGCTGTTAGTACTCTACAGTCTAAAACAGATACCGCAGCAATAATAGAGACAAATATAAGTGTAATTAGTAGTGAAATGGGAGAGTTATATAAGGGATTTGTTTGATTTTATTCTGAAACGTGATGATATATCAACCTCACTAAGTGACTTTTTGATTGTGATGGATGTAGCATCACTATATTATTTGATTTCACATGAAAAAGGTTTAAAGGCTTTAAGAGAATGGTAATGAAAATTTAACACATGGTGATAGAAAAAGTAGACTTAGTAAGTACATTGTTCAATATATTTTTGGATAATAATAATTTTGCATTTGATTAGGAATATTATAATGAAGTAACAAGGGTAGCAATAGGTACCATGAGGGTTCCAAGATACGACAATTTAATGATCAGTAAATGGGAAAGAAAAAATAGCTTTTGATTCTGATTTCAAGTAGTACATTAAGATGCATATACACTTTATTGACTATATGGTCATAACATGGAGTGGGAGCAAAATTTTGCAATAATTTTATAAATTTGAAAATGTTATTTTCCTCTTTTTACATTTAAAAATGGACCATCATGTAGAGAAATTCAGTATTTGGATATAGAAGTTGACAAAATTATTTATAAAATGTTGGTTTTGAGATGACAGTTAATAGCAGGAAGTTAAATGGTAACAATTGCTTGCATAATTTAAGTGCACATCTGAAAAATTTAAAGAAAACTGCTTTTGCTTTTTTAAGCAGTTTAAATAAGGGCATGTAGAATACCTTCAAAAGGAAAAAAAAATGGAGAGGCAATAAGAGTATAAAAAGATATTTATTTATAAGGTTATCCAAAAGAGGTTTTTAGCCAAATGCAAAATTAATTTGTGAACGAAAAAAGGGTTTATATAACTAATTAAAAAAAGAGTTGGAAAAAGAATACAAGCAAAATACTTAAAGATGAGTTTGACATTATGATACAAGAATATTCAGTAGCTATGCATTTTATAGGAGAAACAATAATGAATACTTGGAAAGTGAATCCTGTTGTATGGAAGCCATCTAGAGAAAGGTCATTTGTTGCTCATAAAATAATATAACATTTTAAGGTAAGTCTGGGAAGTGACAAGAAAGGTGAGAATAGTGGTAAAAATTAAAAAAAAAGTAAATTAGGTTCCTTTTCTTCTGATTTTTGAAAGTGTTGAAAATAGACAGGTTTGAGGAACACTTTAGGTCCTTTAGGATACTTTAATTGCAGCTCTGAAAGTTTAGTACACACAGCACAGTCTGAGCAGTGCTTGTTACTTTGGGGGTTTTAGGGTTAGGGAGCAT
The DNA here is from genome assembly GCF_019279795.1 of Protopterus annectens. Lineage (NCBI taxonomy): Eukaryota > Metazoa > Chordata > Ceratodontiformes > Protopteridae > Protopterus > Protopterus annectens. Next base: position 870,850,592 of record NC_056725.1, on the reverse strand, counting down.
GATGGAGAAGATGGAATATTAACTCTTAGAATTAGACATCATTTGAACTACATTAATATGAGCAATAACTATAATGTACTATATAGACATAATCTCTTTGTAAAAGATGGAATTAATATAGATTTTTGTGCCTGAACAAGTAATACTAGATAACATAAGAGGTGATTTTGAGAAAGGTTTCAAAAAAAAGAAATGCTGAGAGATATGCCTGGGAGCACACTTTCCCCTGGGTCTCAATGAAGTATTGAGAATTAAGACAGAATCTAGGACAAAAAGTCTGAGAAAGAGAAAATATGAACTTTGTTCAACATAATATTTATTAATACATGTTTTGTGAAAGTTTTTTTTATGTTTTTAAATATTGTTTTGAACATTTACTATTTTTTTTAATGTAAATTGCAATTTGATTTTGCTTACATATATTTGAAAGGAATGTTAAGGTGATTAAATTGTCTTATGAAGTCCAAATTATTGATTGACTGAAAGTATTGATGCATTGTAATAAAGTTCACTTATATGCCAAGAGGTGTGCTGTTTATATACAGATAAGTGTGTGTGTGTCTGGTAGTCCACTTTGGAAAATTAATGTTATTTAGATTCTATTAAAAAATATTTTATGTAGAGGATTATGATTTTCTTCCACCCATCCACCGACATGCAGGCTGTGCCTCTAAACACCCTACCCAATATGGAGGCTCTAATCTCACATCTCAGTGCCTAAATATACTAACACCAATGTTTTACCAACCTAGAAGAAATGGAGAACATTTTAGCTTTTCTTCTGATTTGTTGTGATCTCAGAGTTGATATTTTACAAAGATTGGTGATATGAGAGCAGAACACCCATATTGGGGAATGCAGTAGGGGGCACTGCCCCAAGGCAACAACAATTTAAAGCAAGATTATTTTTATTCCTTTCAGCGGCCTGATGTTCATAGGTTCATAAGTGTGTACTAGGCTAATGACCCTGGGGCCATTACAAGCCTAGCCAAAGGATTACCCTGACATAGTGCCACCCGACAATAGTTCCCAGTGCCTCTATCGAGTAGAGCCACTGGTGTTATCCATGGGGTGAATTTTCGGTTTCCCATCTACTCATCAATATTTCTTTTGAAGACAGTCAGCGAGGTGCTCTGCTTGACAAGTATGGAAAGTCTGTTCCATAGCATGGGCATTCTCTGGGTTATGAACCTGTCCCTCCAGCATATTCTGTTAATTGCGGTAATGAGGTTGAGATCTCTGGAGCATGTGGTGTGGAGGGATTGGGATTTCTTTAAATGTAGCATTTCTAACAGAGCTGGGTCAGACATGGCTTTGTAAGACAAGCAGAGATTGCCTCTAAGTAGGTGATATGAGACAGAGAATAGTTAGATTTGTTTGGGTTTCTCCATATACAACAAGTGTTTAAGGCCTAGGATCCTCTTTGTGAGGTACTTTTGCAGCCTCTCCAGTTGTTACAGGTGTCTAGTGAGGTCCATGCCAAATGGGCCATTATACTTGATAATTGGCCCAATGAGGCAAGAGTAGAGGGAGACAATGACATCTTTCTTCCTGAATGCAAAACCCTTAGTAATGAGATGTGCCACATAGAAGGACTTTCTGACCACAGTGGCAATGTGGTGATAAAAAGAGAAGTTGCTGTCCCATCTTTTGTGTTCAGTGGACTACCATCAATGTGGTAATTCATGGGAACTCAGTTTTTCTGAAAGGGGATGACGACACATTTTTTCGGCATTGAGCTTAAGGCCATGGTTCTGATACCAGTCATTGGTCACAGTGGGGCCATGCTGTAGGATGTCAACATCACTTGGGGAGATAATAATAGCTCCCAACTTGCAATCGTCTGAGAACTTTGTCAGCCAGAGTCCCTTTGTGTTGGCCTGGACTTCAGAAAAGTAGATACCAAACAGGAGAGGACCCAGGACCAAACCCTGTGAGACTCCACTCGTGACTAATTGACAGTCTGACTTGGAGTCAGCTACTTTCACACTGTGGGTTCTATCTGTGAGCCAGTTTGCAACCCACCTAGTGATATAGAGGTTGATGCCTAGCTTAGTGAGTTTTTCTATGATTCCTGAGTGGGGAATGGTATCAAAAGCCTTGGCCAGATCAAGGTAGGCTGCATGAATCACCTTGCCTTCATCCACAGCTCTGGTGACTGACTCAGAGAAGTCGACCAAGTATCCGGAAGCCCAGGGGTGACAGATGCAGGCCATCTCTGGCAAAGCATCTAGGTCTGTCAAGTCATGTCATCCCAGGAAGACAGATACTGGATCCTCTTAGAATGACACCAGAAACCTAGCTAATTGTTGAAATCAATCATTTTCTGCTTGTACTGTGGTATCATTCTGGGTAATGGTAGGATGCTGCTCAGGGCTAGGGTCATACCCGCCAGGACTACATAATCTGAGAGCTCCTCCATGTCGCTTTTCATGTAGTCCAGGGAGGTACCTCTCAGGTCATTCACACCCACATGTACAATGACAGTCATATTTGTACTTGTTGTTGAGTGACCTGAGTGCATTCATTATGTGCCAGATCCTGGTACCTGACAGGCAGCTGACTGTTACTTTCTCCTTATTCAATCTAGTGAGTGGGACATCAGTGTGCCTCACTATCAAGTCTCCTGTGACTAGGGTTTTGAGCATGCAGTTTTGCCTTAGGGGCTTTGGTTGAGTGGCACACTGTTTATGAGATTCATGCATCTCGTGATTAATGCTGTGTTGTGGTGGTCAACTGTGTTTCTGCCTTGGAGGGCTCTGCTGCTTGGCTTGTGTAGATTTTTATTGAGAGCCTCCGCAAAAGCGGGTGTGTGGTTTGTGTTTTTATGTGAAGGCAGTGCTGGTGTGTGTTCCGGAGGGCTATGTGTTCCATGTGGTATGGTGCAAGTATTGACCTTCTCCTCTTGACCAGCTATTCTGGTCTTGGCTGGAGAGTGCGTGGCTTCCAATTTGGATATATAAGTGTATCTCTTGCAAGTCTGAGTGTTGGAAAGGCAGAAGAGAGGGTTGTCGGTGTATATGAGGCAGCTGCTACATTGCCTTAGGATGTCCAAGTTCACCAGGTTACTAGGAGAAAGCACATGGCACTGACCTTTAGACATGCCTGGTAGAGTGGGCATTGATAATAAGTACTAGATCTGTTTCCTTGTAGAACGTTTAGTGCTGGTAGCACTTGTGTGCTACAATAATTGCTACAAGAAGTCTGGTAAAGTGCTAGACTAATAAGCTAGTATAAGTGCAGGAGAGGAGAGAACTAGTAGATCTAAGGGAAAAATTGAAGTACGGGCTCTGGCACCACTCAGAAGCTTGCAAATAGTCCTGGATACAACGAGTCTGTATCTGGACTAGACTAGTTACAGAAAAGGTGGCAAACAAGAGCAAACACGGGCTTTTAAAACAGAAAGTTGAGAGAGATGGAAAAACTGCCCAAACGGCCAATAAACTACAATTTCTGGGCCAGGAACCACTCCTCTTGTGGTAGATATGCTACCTAATGCTTACCGCTCCCACTGATAAGCTAGAAGGCTTACCTCCAACACAGAAAGGCTTGGGGTGCTCAGATGCTTACAGTCGTGGACACCACAAATCTATATTTGGACTAGACTAGTTACAGGAAAGGGGGGAAAGAAGCTTAGAATTTTTTTTTTTTTTTTAGTAGAGTGAAAAAGGGGAAAGCTGGAACAGATGTTAATGCAAGGTTAAGAATCTAAGTGGGTTGGCCTTCACAAATGTTCTCTCTCTGTTAGGTAGAACAAACTAATGACACTAGACTGGGAGGAGTGTCCCAGATCAAATATACGGTATGGCCAGGCAACTGCAAAGCCACCAAGTATAGGAACAACACAACAATAGGGGTGGTGGGTGGGAAACTATTACAGCTACTAGCTGTAGCCACTAAATGAAAATTTTAAACAGATAAAAAAGCAAGGAGACTCTAGAGAATGCTTTTAACTGCAAACAAATCAGTTATATGATACCTGACTAGAACACAAAAACCTCAAAAAATTAAAAATGTACATAAAGGCATGGATGGAGCACTCACAAACAGAAAATAGAACTCTCAGTATGAAAAAGCAGTTTACAGTTAAGTAATTCAGTAGACATGGAACTAAAGTAATGAAACAGTATTTAACAATGAAAAATGCATTTAAAACAGTACATAAATGCAGTGAAACAGTAAAAAAAAGCTTTATAACAGTGCATTATTTTCCTTATATGCCTTCCAGAACTGCATATAGTACTCCAGCTGTTGTCTTTCCTAGGTCCTGCACTGTGGAATCATTGTTGCTTTTCTTTGAGAATGTATCCCCTTGAGGAGATATCCCAGCATTATACTCAGTGCTACTACTATCCTGTCACTGTTCCAGCTCCCTTCCCTACACTTTTGCCATTAGTTTCTCCCGTGGCAGCTCAACTGATCCCTCACTTCAGAGTTTTTACTGTCATAGTACAGTATTTTGAATGTAATGGTACTGGATTTTAACTGCCCTTTTCTGCCCACTTGCTCAGCCTTTTTAAATCCTTTTTCCCCATCCACTGGTGCACATATTTTTGTAGCATAAGGAAAGAGGCTAATTATTTTCCTTTTGGTATATCTGAAACAAACTCACTGATGAGTACTGAAAGTAGAACAGACTCCTGTGTTACTTCATTGGTCACTTTCCATCTTTGGATCATGTAGCTGTCCAGTTTGTCAGTCCTGGCCCTACCTCAACCCTTCCATCTTTCATGTTAAGCATCTGTATAGGATTAACCAAAATGCCTTGCAGATGTCCAAGTAGACTTTCACCTGTCACCCAGTCATGAAACCAGAACAGGATTGACTGACAACTATTTCTGACCATAAAGTGATGTTGGCCATATATATCTCCAGATAAAATGTATTACAAAGGGATACCTATACCGAAGAATCATGCCTGTTTAGTCAATTTCAGAAAGATTTTCATAACTATGGAATCTTGATACTTAAGACATGTTGTCTTCTTCTAAGTAAGGCTATAGGCAAATTCCAACGTGTCTAACTGATAACACATCCTCAAAGCTGCAGACAGATGTGTTTAAATACCCTTTAAGGCTATGTTTGCCCTAAACTAACAGCAAATGAAAAAGAAAAACATAAATATTCATTACTTTAGAATGGAGAAGAACTAATGTAAGCAATCACCTTGTACTGACCTGGATAAGGGATGGAGGTTGTGGAAATAAGCAGGGTGCCTTTTGCTTAACAGGACAGAGAAAGTAAATTAACTTACAGCTGGATAACAAAAAGAGAACGCAGGACTGGATCTCTCAAAATGTATAAGGGCAGTGAAGCCACCAAGCCTAACTGTAAAGATGTATATATTAAATTAATTAAGGTCTAAAGATAAATAGGCATTAATTGAATTAAATGAGAGAGAGCCTACATGAGTAGTCTGTAGTCTCCATGTGACATGCTTTAGTGGGGATAATAAAGGAGTGTCACAGAGAGTGGTTGGCAGTATGACAGCAGAAAGTATTTGAGGTGATTCAGGCTTAACTATAGACATATTGTGTGCAGATGTTCTCTGAGGTGGAATCACAACGATTGACTTCTGCCTCCTGATTTGCTCAGTATGAACAAAGCCATATTCACAGGTTCCCTTTTTGTCACCCCGACTAAAACTTATGGAGACAAACTTCTTAGTCTTGTAAACATTTTCTTTTATTTAGATTTGGAGAAAATTGATGGTATCCAGTGTGTTTTTCTTTTTCCTTTGTTTCTTTCTTTTGCTCATAAGTACCTTATCCATGAAAGGGAGTAAGGACATAGCCCTAGAATCTATTTCTGTACTGAATTATAAAAACGTAAGAAAACACACCATTTTTACAATAGGCCGATAATAAAATAACTGCATGAAATATCTACCCATGTCTTTGTTTCTTGTATCTGCGCACAAAGGGAACTAGAATACCCACAGGAGAATATGAAAACTTCAGATACTCATCACACCTTGGCTCCTTTCCCAAAGTGGAATATTTTTTAACATTTTTGATTTTATACTTTCTAATTCCTGCACCATTTTTGAAAATGGAATTTTAAGCAGAGTTCTTTATCTAGATAAGGAATTTTTAAAAGGTAAAACAGAATGGTTTTTAAACACTTTTAAAATCTCTAGTCACTGACATTTTAAATTTTACCATTTAAAATTTAAATGTAACCATTTAATATCTCAATAAAAATACATCCAAACCTCTGGCTTAATCTAAGAGAAATAGGGACTTAGTCAATATCAAACAATATGTAAATGGAAAGATGTGGATCAGTACTTAGTCTAATGGCTTAGGGTACCTATTTATGTACAATTTATCAAAAATAAACTCTTGAAGAGTCTTGAAGAAACCACTAACAAATATGATTTTGGATTTTATTTGTTTCAGTTTAGTTTTAGTGCAAAAAGGGAGTTATGCCCGATGTGGCAATACATTGACGACAATACATATTTACCCAATCATTACTTCTAGCCAACTTGTGTATGTGTGGAGAATTGGCTAGATATACACAAACAGACAGGGAAATAGAGGAGGATGTCTTAAAACTGCAGCACTGTACAAATATGACAGATTTTATACAGCAAGAAAATGAGTAAGTACTGAACAGTGAATAAAAACATTTCACATTCGTAGTGCAGTGCCACAAATTTCATGTGATATTAAATAAGAGTTTAAACAATATTATGAAACAAAACAATAACAATTCGCACACAGCACATGATTGTACTAGAGGGTAAATATATAACTCAGTCAATTTTCTTAAGTACAGTTCAACCTTGGCAGTTCAGAGAAAATTAAAAGAAATAAGTAAACTGAAAAAAAGGATGAAAAAATAACACATATATACAGATGGAATCTGATCCCAGTGTTGGTGTATAATACTTCTGGCAAATTACAATAAGATAATAAAAAAACAGTCATCTGAAAGAATGTTAGGAGTGAGACTGAACAACAATATATATTACTGGCTAAATGCCATCAGTACAAACCCAAATTATATAATCAGTAAGAACCCTGTGTCCATATAAAAACTTGACTTAAATTTTATAAAAGTTGCATTTTCCTCTAGCTAAGTATATCACAAGATAAAGACGAATTGCAAAAGACATTCCAAAATTGCAATATAGTATTCTGTGTTAGATGTGACAATATATGTGACATGTCCTACTGACAAAGAAAAAACATTGCAGTTAATGATCTAGTGATGCAGGCATTGCAGCAGACCTCTCAAATTTACCTATTCTGAATCCTGATTTACTTCTTCATATGATGTACCTATTTCTGGTGGTATGCTTCTGTTGTCAAACATGATTTATCGCTTTAAATAATGTTCTGATTCCTCTCCTCCGCCATCACACATGGTTTTGAAGTTGTTCAGTACATAGCGAATAAGATTACATAACCAATATACAGGGAACCAAAACTTTAAAGAATGAGGACCCACATGTTACATTCTCCTTTCTCTGAAACAAAAATAAATGACTTTGTGAAATAGAATTTTACAATTTTATTCATTAATGTCTACATTATTTAATACTATTGTTGATAATATGCTTACAGTTTTGTGACATGTTTAACCTTGTGTTTCTGAGCAGCATCTCACAATCTTGTTAAAGGTAGAAAGAGTTATGTGCTAGTCAGTATTCAGTTTTTATGCTAATTAGGTGTCCAGATTTTTGGTTGGATGCACTTACTTTTCAAGACCCTGTTTTTAATATCTGCATAGTTGCAAAATATCAGATGTTCAGCATGGTAAGAATGATGAAATTTTCACATTTTGTGTTTATTTCAGATACTTGCTACTCATAATCTCAGTTTGTTCTTGGCTTCCTAATGATAATTAATTTAATTTTTGTCAATAATTTATTTCCTTTTTTTAAGATTTTTTTAGCTTCCCATAGCAGACATTGGCTACTACCAGCTCCTGTCCTTATTCACCATGTCTGTCAGGCTCACCTTAGCCTCCCCTAAGCTCTACCTGACCCAGGTCCAGGGCCAATGAAATGATCAAGGACTCAGGTGACGTGCCTCAATGTTGCCAGGGACTATTCTGTTATTCCCTAACCCTTCCCATTCCTCTGAACAGATGTGTAAAGCTGTTGTGCAATGCTGACATGCTGGCATATTGTCCCACCTTTGCAATGACTCAGCCAATGTTCATCACCTATTCTCCAAAGGATCACAGTAGCTTCACACATGCCCAGCCTCCACCAGGGACCATCCATGAGATATTCACATGTGCACCCCTTCCAAGGATGAGCATTTGCCTCTCGCAGCCAGCATCTCAGGTACTCATGCTGTCAATCAAACCCTGGCCACCTGAGTCATACTCCTGGTATTATCCCTATAAGCCAAGGCAATGGCTTACATTTTGTCAAGAATAGATGAATTAGTCCTAATGTTGGAAAAACTGCACATTTATGCAAATTAAGTATGGTTGTTATACCATTCTGTCCTTAAAAATGGAAAATCCAGTCTACAGGTAAAGTGAAATTCATCATGAGAAAAAATGTTCTCTTTCATGTAGGCTTCTGTAACCTCAAGAGTTAATATATTTGGAGACTGGGAGTGACAGAGTGAAGCCAATGTATTTCAGTTGCTATGGACATAGCTCACCTCCCTGCAAAAAAGTTTTGTCAGTTCAGATATTCTTTTAAGTGGCTCATTGCAGTATGGACTACTTGGTGCATTTATCAACAATCTATATATTCATTCATTCATTCATTCATTCATTCATTCTTGATTACTTTGCAGAATGTTTTCAAATGCATTTACATATAAAATGTAAGAAAATACTAATTTCACTCTTCATGTCAATCTAAACTAAACTGTTTAGGTTCTAGTAAGGAACAATTTAAAAAGATTGCTTGAGCTCCATGAAATGGTGCAGATGGTGGATGAACCAGCTAGCATAGTCACTGTTAAACATTCATTACTAGATGTTAGTATCACTAACATCCCCTCCTGTTTGTGTATCTTGATATCCTCACTGAACACTAGTCACATAATGTGCGAAGCACAAAGCATTTTGGAGTAGATCCATTTTTCATGTTTAATGGTTGCCATTTCTATATTTCTGGACACTGTCAGGTGGGAAATAATGATTTCAGGATGATGATCCTTTAGCTTTAGATATCACATTACCACATTTTCTTTTACCTGTAAAATGATTTTTTTTTTCAATTGGATTGATGAAGGTAGTGGGAAACAAATGCCATCAGTTCATACGCTCATAGGTGAAGTGAGTGACAGGGCTTGGAAAGGTTGAGGAGAACTCAAGACCCCATTAAGGAGAGAGTACAGACTTGTCACTAAGATCACCTTACCTTAGGAGCAAGGGAATGATGACAACAGATAACCATAAAGCGTATTCACAATGTATTAGAACAACTGCTGAAACTGATCAAACTGGGTTTTCCTGTAATAACAACTCTGTAGTTGGAATAGACATTAATAACAACACCCATGGAACATGGTTGTATCCAAATGGGTTGTTAAAGCCATCAGATTTCAACTCTTAGCAGGAAATCTGCTGAAGGAGTCATAGGCCATAGCAACCCTCATCAAGGCGAACAACCTGATTTGTGGCATCCAGCTTTTCACTTTAAGGTCACCATGACATCAAAGGTTGCTAGATTTCTGTAAAGTCTACAGGACAGAAGTGTTCTGTTTATTAATGAGATGCGTATATACACAACATATTATAATAGCTGCCCCATGTATATGCAGTCTGTTAGCCAATCTTTTAATTACTTCCTCATAGATGTACTCCCACCATATCTTAAATGTACTTTCATTATTGCCTTTCTCACTGTCACTAAACCTGACTTGTTTAGTGACTATAGACCTAGGTCTAACACTTGGGCCCTAACCAATATATAGCAAAGGATAATATATAAGGAGCTATTTAATTATGTGAAGAAATATGGTTTACTTTCAGGGATGTAACACAGCATTACAAAGAGGTTAATAACACAATAGCCATGTATAACATTACAGAAACAATTTCTGCATATATAGAATTTTTTCTAGATCTCAAAAGGTCATTCAGGATAATGACTCATACTCTATTTTTAATGAACATTAAGAGATGTGGATCTGAGCTTGTTTTGGGTATTGCTTAACTAACAGTGCATTCCAAGTAGTTATAGGTGAAGCTTGCTCAATCATGTGTTACTTTAATTTGGGATGCTCCTGGGACCCATTCTTGGCCCCTTACTTATTTATCTGTATAACTATCTATCTACCTATCTACCAATCTACTTATCTGTCTATCTAACTATCTATTTAGCTATCCAGCTATCATTAATATTGTGAGATACCTGGACTCCCTCTCTCATTGCATGCTGATGATCTAATTATCATCACAAGAGCAACCTTCTTGATTTTCTTCAAAGATTTATTCTGACACACTTCCTTAAACTCTGCATCTGTGTAACAAAAAATTACCTCACCCAAAACACGGGTAAGTCTGCACCTCTGTTGTTTAGGACCAGTCAAAGAATATCAAAACTGCATGGCTTTTATTCCCATCAGACAATTTGACAATTTTAAATACTAGGGTTGTGGCTTGAGGAAAATCTACCTTTTAAGCATTACACTGAAATGTTTGTACGTCAAGTTCTAAGTTCTGCTAAAGGTCACCTGCAAAGCTGCTAACCTTCTGACACCAGAGCAGTGGGATCTTGTTGGGGTCAATATTCTGAGCATGAGCGGGACATGCTGATCCTTTAGTGGTGTTTAATACCTTCCAGAATACACTGCTGCTTCAAATCACTTTCAACAAACCCTGCCATTTCATTTCATGTTCTAATGACACAAAACACTAGTGTCTTTCACTGCATGAACCCATGTGGATCACAATAATGATAACCAAGACTCTTCTACTGAGCACAACTATATCTATGTAGTTACATTTGGAACAATGCCTACCACCTGCAAATAAGCTGTTTATTGTGTAGTAGGATTACCTACTGAAAGCTATCAAACAAGAGCCTTGAGAATGAAAGGAACTCCCTTCAGTCTAAAAGCATGAGATACACTTTAGTAAGGCATTACTTAACAGTTGGAATCTTTAATTTAATCTTAAATTTGTGGAGGTTCTGTCGGAAATTTGCAGAACCTCCTCAAATTCAAGATTAAATTGAAAGATTCTGTCAAGCAGATTTGTAAATGTTGCTGCTTCAGTGAAAATGGTTAGTCTCCCTCAGGTCATTCTGCTTTTGTAAAACACTGACATGCTCCTTCAGTCCCTTCCACCCATTTCAGATGTCTGCTGTTTATAGTCGTTAGGCTGACTTCTTAAACAGCCTCATCTTTTCTCACCATCATATATTTTTAATAGAGGCAACATATTCATATTTAATAGGAATATTTATATTTTTGGGTATGTTGTGTTGCTCTTTTACATTTTGTTACTAGTATTGCTGCTGTTTTGGAAAAACTGTATGTATGTTTTTTTTTTTTTTTGTAGTGACAAGTATTGCTCAAACTTGTGTCATGACTTTAGAATATTCTGCCTTATATATGGTGAGTATTGTATGCAGTGTTGTGGAGCACTGCAGTTTTTAACATCGTAGCTCTTCTTTAGGTAGTCTTTATGCCAGATGGCATTTTCCTTATTCTTTGTGCCTCTTTCGAAGGCCACTGACAGTTACATCACATAAATAGACATAAAAATCAAAATGAAACATGTAAAACTGTACTTGGCAATGTTGTTGTTGTTGTCGTCAGATATCCGAGTCAGAGGCTGTTGAAACACAGTTCTTCCATGTTTATAGATCACATTTGAAGACAGCAACATATCTTTAAAAAATATATATTACACGGAGATGAGTTGAATGAGGAAATCACTAAGCAGGCCCGTATCCATGATGTAGTAGCAATTAAACATGATAAAGTAGGAATGCAGTATCATTTTCTCCTTACGCCCTCAGTGTTTTTTTGAGGGTGGTTAATCATGTTGAAGGAGTAGAATGGTAGGGTAGAAATGATAAAATTTAACATTTAGTCCTCTTTGGAACCAGGGTTGCCAGACATCCCTATTTGAGCAGGACCATCCCAAGATCAGCAGCCCAATTCCGAGTCCCGCACTGCCTATTTGAAAATCCTGGTGAAACAGGCTCCACTTTGTGATTTTTAATTGGCTCATATACCAGCATATGGTCCAATCATAAATCACAAAGCAGAATCACTTCTGTTCAGTGCGGAACAGTGAGCTGTTCCGCATTGAACAGAAGAGACTGTACTATGTGAACTTTTGATTGGCTGATATACCGGCATATGAGCCAATCAAAACGTGCAAAGTGGAGCCACTTCTGCTTAATGTGGAGCTGCCTGCTGTTCTGCATGAACAAAAGACCATTTTGGTATTCACTTAGCGTGAAAAAACTTTTTTTTTTTTGTCCCTACCTGAAACGTCAGAAATATGGCAACCCTGTTTGGAACAGATAGGAAAAGGAGCCTAATGTTTGAGCCAAAAGGTGGAAAGGACATGGCACTGTGGTTGATGATTTCTGCTCAACTGCTTGCTGTGCTTTGCAGGCAAAGGTGAGAGTAGTCATTAAATCCACAAAAGAAAATGTGCAAAAAAGAAGTATAAGCTCAAAAACTGTGGTAAGGCCAAGGATGCTTGGTCAAGAGGTTCTGAAAATGGAGCAAGGAATTTCTGGATGTAGGGCCTGAATGAGTGAGCCAGAGACAGAGGAGGAGGTCAAACAGCTCTAGGGTGTAAAGCAAAAAAGGCAAAATGTTATTAGATGAGCTATCACGTGGTGAAGTAATCTGATCTTAAGGTGAGTATTTAAGGCTTGTAAAGTAAAGAGTCTATGATAGGTGATTACTGCCTTTATTCCATTCGTGTCTAAGTTATATGGGCTTAGATTACAACACAAGATGAAAAAAAAGCTTTACCACACCCCAGCATGGTAGGATTTAAATACTGTTCTTCATTTGTAATCTATTCAAGGCGGTAAAGAAGTAAAACATTCAGCAGACTCTATAGGGAATTTGAAAGGGTATGAAAAGTATTTAATATCATGTGGAAAAGGATCATAGTGTGGGTGCACTTATCATGAACTCAAAGGTAAAGACAGAGAAGAAATTAAGTAAGTATCTTTGATTTCATTGACAAGGTGTCAGTAAATCAGTACCAAAGGAAACTGATCCCTATGCAAAGGATATAGTGGCAGGTCTTGTGGACATACAAAAAGATAAATATGCATAAGAAGAAAGCAAAAACTTGGGCACCCTATTGAAATGTCAGTACTTGTGTGTTTAGACTGCTGAGATGCCAAAAAATACACAGTGAAAATACAGGAGAAGTACACATAACAAACATCACTCCTCTCCTTTAAACTTCTTTTTTTACATGGAGGACAAGTCCCCCAATTTCCAGACTTATAAATACCAACTCAGAGATTGCCATACCTCAGAGCAAGGGGAATATTCTGAGAAATAGCCATCTTGGACTTAGTATATGTAAGCACATTTTTCTGCTATTCAGTCTCGGCATTAGAAGACTCACTAAAGCAGGCCCTGAGATTTGAAATGGTTACCAAAAACTTGAGTTAGGTGGGCTGTTTACTTTCTGTTATCACATGTAGTTGTAGGTTAAGAAGAATCCTGGTGAGTATATTCTTCTGCAGAGGCTTAGAACACACCTCACTGGCTTAGGTTCAGGGTTTCTAGACTGTGATCAGATATTAGACAATATAAAGATGAAAATAATATCTTGAGGAGTGATATCAAACACATAGACATTTGGATGTCCATTTTGTCTGAATCAGGTGTGCAAGACACAAAAGGTTTTAGAGGTAGTTTATACAAAGAAGCATGAAGGTATGACAAAGAAAGAAAGAAAAAGGCATGTCAAGTTAGAAGATGGAGGAGGAAAGGGCGATGGATATTAAAAGGAGATAAAATTAAAGGAAGATAAGAGAGAGGGCTCACTGTATAGTTGTCAAGGAATAGGTCAGTCACAGCAGTATGTGCTGACCAGTTTTCTGGGCATTCAGACAGGGTTGACCTTCATGGTTTGGGAAAGCAGCATAAGAATTATAGCTTTAGCTAGTTTCCATTATTTACCTCAATGGCTAAGCTAGTGAGCAAATTTATGAATTTTAAATCATTTCAAGATGTATTCCTGAAATAAATTATTAAAGGATAAAAAGAAAGAAATTAAGAAAGAAAGAGAGAAAAAAGTTTCATTTGCCTCATTATTTGTCAGCTCATAAAGGGATATCCATTAAACGTAGTAAGTCTGAGAGCTGTGCCATAAGCATTTCTATCTGGACAATGAGGATGATGTAATGGCTCTTACAAATGAATATGGCTGCAGCTCCTGTGGAATTGGGCACTCAGTCAGCCTTCAGTATACACCCACTCAGAAAGGGTCATGTTGGACTTTGTTAACTCACAGGGTTACCCCCCAGTTTAGAATATGGATGGGGTTGTTTGCAGCATGGAGCAGATGAATGAAGCCCTAACAGCATGCCAAATAACTCAAAGATCATTTAATGACCTGAGTGTCCAAGAAGAGTGGCCAGAAAGAATGGGACAAGCATCTGATATCGTCTTTCCCACATGGGGGAGAAAAGTATCATGATTCACTTCTTTATAATCACATGGATGAGACTAGGTATTTTCATGGGGATATAAGAAGGATAAAAGGCTAAGACGTGTATGTACTTGCCATGTAGAGGATGTAGCAGTTGAAAATGAGCATTTGTGCAAGCTTGCATGTGTAGGAAATGTACTGCAATCAGTTGCCCTCATCAGCCACCATGTGGAAAAATATTTTATAGCATGCATACAAAAGGTCACTGTGGCTGTTTGGATAACATTCCTCTTCTAATGGATCTCATCCCAAGCATACAGTGGGGGAATGAACAAACAGAAGAAGTGTCTCACCTCCTTAATGTGTGCGACATGAAAGAAACAAATGAGCAAGGAAGGCTGAAAGAGACATACTGGTAGAAATATTACACAGAAGACTGTAAATGCGTATGATAGTATTACTAGATTGCGCACATTTAAAAAATTCATTAATGTAATGAAAGAAATCGGTAGATCGTAACCTACACCTAAACATTATTTCTATCATTTATTATTTCATGATATGTCTAATGATTAAGTGTGAGAGGGAATAGTGCCATTTCATGAGAGTTATCAAGATATAATGGCATCCATCTTAGTATGAATAAGATGGCAGATCTACTGAAATCTTGAGAATGTTTGGAATCACCTTGATATGATTGCTGCCAATAAGCACTTTAAAGGAACTGACAACACTTGTATTTATAGGTAAGTACCAGGCTAGCTGTTCTTGTGGGCCATTTTATAATGAGCTAATTTTCTTTTCAAAAGTGAGACTCAAACCCTGTACCTTTTCACTGTGAAGTAAACACCTAAACCATTATACCAACCTCCAAACCCTATAGAAAAGTACTAACTTGGAATAAGAGTAAAGACATCTGGAATTTTGTGCACTCTTTGGCCTTCACTTATAGGGAACTTCATTCTGGGTAGCTTTTCACTAAATGATTATATAGGACATTGGCAGGACGCAAAGGCAAATCATCTCACAGAGTATAACCAAAAGAGGACAGAAATGAGGATATCTATAAGGTGTGGTAGGAGTGGCAGCTCAGTTTGCTCTCTGATGTGCCAAGTAGTCATGATATCAGCTTCTCATGGTTTACTTTCTACATGTCTGTTGGGTTTCTAATACCATCACAAGAACGGATCCCAATCCTAGGTCAGGGTATCATCAGAGTTTATGAAACTAGCATTGTTTAAGTCTTTGATGTTAGCTAAGAATGCTCTTCTCAGCACCATCAATGTACCCAGAATTACCTCTTTCTGTAAGTCATACAGGATTACATGTACTGGTAGCATGTCTAAGTATGACTGGGATTTTTTTATTAGGCCTATTGTTTCTGCTACTATTGGGATTGTCTGGGTATCTTTTTTCCATATTGCTCTCATTTATCCCTGTAAATCCTGATAGTTTATCACTTTCTGTCTTTCTGTATATATAAGACACTGTAATCACTAGGTGCAGCAATTTCAATGATCAATGCTATTTTTGTCTTTTTTCCCATGGACTACTGTATCTAGTTTTCTCGCATCTCTTTTTTGAACAGTTGACATTGGGTGACCTCATGTGATATACACTTCACCATTTTCAATAAAGCTTTATAGTTCATGTTTCCAATGCTTCTCAGCTACTTCTATATTGTAGTGTTTGCACAATTCTGAATGTAATGGTCTTGCCACATTATTTTGCCTATCAATGTGTAGGCCCTCTGCCATGCATACATCTCAACATATTATTGCAAGAAATCTGGACAAAGCCATTAAGAATGGGAGGACAAAGGCCCAAAAATAGGGACAGTTTTTAAATATATTGCTCTTACAAACTTAGAACGCTGATATAATAAATGTGCTGAATTAGAATGAATTTTATGAAGGATATGAAGTCTAAAACTCAAATGTCTGGCATTGTATTATAACTTGAATCCTCAATAATTTGCCAAGGATTTGCCAGAAAACATCAATTTTATGAGAAAGAGACCAAATATATGAGGCAAAAATCAGGGCATTCTGTGGAAATGTGGACAGCTGAGAGGTATGATCAGCATGAGTCTATACACACCCAGCAACAAGATGTGTGACTGATTCCAGTTCTGTTTTACAGACCTGCATTTGAATAAGGATGCAGCTGTAGGAAATGACTGAGGGTTAAGAAGACATAGTTGCTAGTCCTTGGAAGCAGGTGTGGGACATGTTATACATGAACGATATTCATTTATTTTTATTTCTGACCATTTGATCAGAACTGGCTTTGTGAGAAGAAGACCTATGTAACTCATGAGTGAGTTTCGTGACAGATAGTGTGGCAGTGGTGTCACATCAATATTTGAGACAGTGAGGTGCCACTGGACAGGCAAAATGATTAGACAATACTTAAATTCTTAAAGCACAACTCAGCTGTCAAATGGGATTATTAAACTGTTGTTTCCCATGAAACGTCTGATGCTCTGTCATGCTTTTAGTTTCACAGGATTCTCAGATTGGTGGGGATACTCACGTCAAGGTAGTCCCACCTGTTCATAGGTTCATAGGTTCAAAGGTTCATACTAGGCTATCTGCCCTAGGGCATTTATAAGCCTAGCCAGAGTGTGTTTGGCTTTCGCCACCCATTTTAAATTAATTTTGCTATGCCCTTTTTTGAGGTTAGTATACTGTGCCTTTGTCTAACAATGACACAGAAGTGATACCCGGGGTAAATCTACGATCTCCCATCCACTCATCAAGATTCCTCTTGAAGAGAGTCAATGAGGGACTCTGCCTAACCTGGACTGGGATTTTATTCCAGAGTGAAGGGAGCCTCTGGGTTATGAATTTGTCCCTCCAGCATGTCCTATTTATTTCAGTGCTGAGGTTCAAGTCTCTCGAGTGCATAGCTTGATGGGATTTGGATTTTCTGAGGTCCAGCATGTCCATTAATTCTGGGTTGGACATGGCTTTATATGTCAGGCACAGATCGCCTCTGAGCAGGTGGTATGCCACTGAGTAGAGCTGGAGTTTCTTTAACCGGGCAGCATATGGCATCTGTTTGAGCCCTTTGATCCTCTTGGTGAGGTACTTTTGGGGTCTTTCCATTTGCTGCAGGTGTCTGATAAGGTACATCCCAAAAGGGGCATTGTACTCAATTATGGGCCTGATGAGGGATGAGTAAAGAGGCACAATGACCTCCCCTGATCTAGATGTGAATCCCTTCATGATTAGGTGGGCTATATAAAATGTTTTTCTAACCATATTGGCCACGTGGTTGTAAAATGAGAGATTGCTATCAACTTGGGTCCCCAGGTCCCTAATTACTTCTTCTGTACTTAATGGATTACCACCTATGTGGTAATTTGTGGGCACTTTGTTTTTGCCAAAGGGGATGACTATACACTTTTTGGCGTTTAGCTTGAGGCCATGGCTCTGGCACCAGTTGTCTGTTTCTATGAGGCCCTTTTGGAGGATGCTTGTGTCGGTTGGAGAGTCTATTATGGCGCCCAGTTTGCAGTCATCTGCGAACTTGGTCAGCCACAGTCCTTCCGTGTTGGCCTGTACCTCCGAGAAATATATACCGAACAAGAGAGGTCCCAGGACTGAGCCTTGGGGGACGCCACTTGTAACTGGTTTGGAGTCTTACATGGCTCCAGCAATTCTAACCATGTGGGTTCTGTCCTTGAGCCAGTTTGCAACCCATCTAGTGACATAGGGGTTTATATTTAAGCTGGTGAGCTTATCTATAATGCCCGAGTGGGGTATTGTATCGAAGGCTTTTGCGAGGTCCAGGTAGGCTGTGTGGACCACCTTCCCCTCATCAATGGCCTTGGGGACTGTTTCAAAGAAATCGACCAGGTTTAAGAGGCAGGATCTGCCCTTATCAAAGCTGAACTGGGTAGGATCCAGTGTCTGTAGGTCCCCAATATCTTTATTTGGTAGTACTGTAGTATGGAAAATTGGAAAAAGGCCATTAGATAATCTGTCAGAAGTGATATCAGCATTCATTTAACTTACTTAATGATTATAAAGATATTTCATCAGTTTTTGTAGACAGCGTGGTTAAAAAGAAGTCAGATTACTGAAACAATTGTAGAATTTAAATTAGAATGGTGTAAATCTGGAGTGTTTTCTAAAAGTATAGACTGGCATTCACTTGATATTTGGGTCAGTATACATTTATCTGGAAGAAAGGCTGTCTTACTAGACTTGAAAATTAAACAAATAACTCTAAGCTGACAAATATTTGGTACTTAGTTTTAAGCTTACACAGAAAGGAATTATTACACAAGATGAAGCTCAAACCTAAGGGATTCAATAAACTTTGTGTATGCTTTGCGCAAAGTCTACACTGAGTTTACATGTGTGCACGGTGATTCATAGTAAGCAGCAGTGCTCAATGCATATTCATGCCACACACCACGGTGTAAGTGAACATGGATAATACTCCTGTTTAAATCAGATAACTGAAGGTCTGTGGTGTTGCGTGGAATGCCACAGTGCTCACCAGAGCTTCACAGATACCTCTCAGTCTCTTACTGCAAGACATCTGGACAAAGGCCAACATAATGGGGTGGCAATGACCCAGAAATAGGGGCATAATTGATATGTTTGCCCTATGGAAATGTGCTAGAATAACCAAGGGGTTGTGTTAAGATACATGTTCTGAAGGATTTGAGGTCTGAAACTGAAATGTATGTAATTATTGAGTCACTTCAGTCATGAGATCATCCCAGTGATATGGCAGAAAGCCAAAAAGTTAATAAGGGACACATCTGAACATTCTGTTAAAAACTGGACAGTTGAGAGGTATGAATGTTAAGTATATGGTCCAAACACAGTACAGGAAGGTGTATCTACCGTGCAGAGTATTGTGAAATCCCATTCCTGGCATTCTGTACTGAAGTTGTGTAAATGATCTGTAAGGGTACATGGATGCCATGTAAAATAAACACTAAGGGGAAGTGTGTGTATTAAATAGAGAAATACAGATGAATTGTAGGAATGAACATAGGGAAAGAGGACAGGTGAAACAACCTAATGTACAGCAGATGAGGGCAGCAACACCAATCACATGTCAGTATAGTACAGTAGGGACTGCATACTGAAAATGTGTATTGTGTGACTGTCACACAAGGTGACATAACAATGGGAAGGATGTCTGTCTGAGATAAGCATCCTTACATGAATAATGCAGAAGACATCTATCAGGGATGCAATTGGAGTAGGGTGCATTTTGTGAAGCTGTGCAAACTGAGTTGACTGAATATGAGTGTAATCTCAGCAGAGGTCTCCAGCAAATGGAGTACAGGTAAAGGCTCATGGACAACATTAAAAGAAACAACCATAATCATGGACAATATCAGAATAATACCACCAGTAATCCCATGCCTGTGACATAACATATGTGATTCAGCTTGATCAGAGATTATTCTGGACAAACACACTTGTACAACTATTATGATACCTCCATACTCTATGGGGGGTAATCACACACACTGTCCTGGAACTGTAACATCTGCTGGAGGTGTTTGGAGGGACACTGCTATACCTGTATGCAACATTCTGACTAATACAGGCTAGCTGACTGGTAGCATACATACATCTATATATATATATGTATATATATATATATATATATATATATATATATATATATATATATATATATATATATACATATATATATATATATAGAGAGAGAGAGAGCACAATCCATGCTATCATGCATATTATCCATGCCATTAATGTTGTCAAACACTTATGTATGTACTGTGTGCATTACCAGAACATGTAGCACACATGCATCTTCTGTAACAACTCAGTGGGAGTTCCACACCGTCAGACAGCAATGTTTATGCCACAAAAAGAATACCTAGGCATTAGCAATAAGCTGTGTGACAACTCACTGTGACAAAGGAGGTACACTTCAGTGAGACATCAGTGGATGATGTGTAGGGAGGTACATGAAGAAGGGTGCATTGTACTCAGTTATTGGTGTGATGAAGGCTGGGAACTATGGATGTATTATGGCCTCGGATGTGGATGTTCTTCACATACTGAGTACTTGTATTACATTCAAGGGAGTAGTCAGCAATGTGACCACATGCTGATGGATGTTCCACTTACCATCTACCCCAGGAAACAGGTCACATATCTATTGGTATGATTATAGTTTGTGATGTCCAAATTATACCTGGGTTATGTATTTGTTTTCCTGACGTAACAAATCCCCCATGTTTTCCTGTCATTGCAGGTGTTGTCATGGCTGTGGCAGCAATCTTTGGTATGTGCTGATACTGTCTGTATTATACTAATATCACAGTCAGAGTCAATGATTGACCACAATCTATAGTATTTCAGGCAGCCATTTGGACACAGAATGTATATGTCAACTGTGATGTCAAAGGGCCTAACAGACAGCCCTGATCACTCAACCTGAGATATAGTTCACTTCATACATGTCACCATATTTAGACTCCATATATTTGATATACTGGTCTAGCCACTTGGTGATGTAGGTGTATATGGCCACATCTGACAGTGCTGAGTGAATACCTGATTGTGGATTTGTGTCAAATACCTTGGGTTTGTCAAGTTTGAAAGGATGATAGTGTTGTCATCATCCAGGCCCTCAATGATCTCTTTGAGGACATCTAACAGATGTAACAGATGTAATGTAGCATTAATAACTCACACAGGTCTGTTGCACACAGCTGGGATATCACTAGTGTCCATTTAGAAAAGGTCTATATTGACATGTTGGTCTACCTCCCAGATGTGGAGAGTCAGGATGTGTCTATTCATGCATGCATTTGGTGCTTCCCTGCTCCCTCCAACTCACACGGAATAATATTGAAAACACCTCCTACAGCAACATAGTCTGTGTGGAGGGTGTGCTGAAGTGTATATTAAACTGTGTCTGGGAGGTGTATGTAATAAGTCAGGTGATTTGTGATGTTGTTACAGTCCATTGATTCTGTGTGATAGGCCTAGACATAGATAAAGCAGTGCATATTGGCTATCTTTAATTGGCTAGGATTTGGGCACAATTCCCCCCAGACAGCGATCATCTCCCAGCTGGAGATTAAACCACATGTCACTAGATGGCTAACCAATTGTCTCACTGACAGAACACATACTGTGAAAGTAGGCGAATCAACCTGTATCAGTACAGCTGCCACCATTGCTGTACCCCAGGGATCTGTGCTTGTCACTTTACTGCTTGGAATCTATTTCTTGACAGCTCAGGCTAAAGTATATGGCCTTTGGCTTACCATGTTTGCTGATTCTTGTATACTGGGTGAAATCATTGAATCTACCTGTGATGACAGGGTACTACAGGAGGGACTAACACAGACAAATGATTGGTGACAAGGCCACATGGTCTACAAATAAACGCATAAACAAGTCTTTATTTTGTCCTTCTGAAAAGTGGAATCCCATGCTAAGTACAGCGTTGCAACAGTCCTGCTATGCTGAAACCCAATGATGCAAGCACTGGGAACACATGTAGATAGCAATTTGAACTTCAACCACCAAATATTCTCACTGTTATTGATATTCTATGTTCTGCACATCATATTCAGATCTTAGAAGTGTATGACAGCACTGTACACAGACCGCATCAGAACACTAATAAAGTATAATGCTCTCTTTACACGTACCTCACCAGACACATGCAGCAGCTGGACAGACCACAGGGGTTTCTCCCCAAGAAAGCACAGGGCCTGCAAACCATGCCATGGTATATGTGGATAGACTGAAAGCCATGTCACTGTAATGTGTATCATATAGGATGAGCTGACTTATGCCTACCCTCCAGGCCACTCTCTGACCCTGCCCTGGTGGGAATAGTGCATATCCACAAATCAGATATAGCTGATGACATCATGACCTTTGAGGAGAGTATGGTCATAACAGTGTCCCACATGCTGGTGTAAATGGCTCTCTGTAATGACAAGCAAGAGCACACACACACACACACACACACACACACACACACACACACACACACACACACACACACACACACACACAGTTAGTTGACTGCAGTGAGTAAAGAACCCCTACCTACTGAAGTACACAGACTACAGCCCTCTGTATTTAAGGCAAGTGCCACAGCTCAAGTCTGACTTGGTGTGTCTCAGACAACAGTTTATAGCTGATAACAGTTTATAGCTGATAACATCAGAAGTATCAGTTGAGGAGAATATGGTAATAACAGTGTCCCTCATGCTGGTGTGAAAGACTCTCTGTACTGTCAAAGCAAAATAACAAACACAAACACCCAGAGTTGACTGCTGTGAGAACAGACCCTCTACCTAGCTAAGTACACAGACTACAGAACTCACTAATTTACACAAGCCCCACTGCACAAGTGTGACTTTTACCAGACTGCAGGTCAACTTATAGTGGATGACATCAGCAGGGTATGTTGGAGAGAAGATGTTGGGAGGCCTGCATTTAATGGATGTGTAGGCAAATGCAACTATCAAAATACTGTAAATTAAATACACGGTATTGGAGCTGTAACTTTAGGATACACACTAATGTTCTTCGGACTAGACACACACAGACACACGCACACACACACACACACACACACACACACACACACACACACACACACACACACACACACAGTTGACTACAGTGAGAATAGAACCCCTACATATTTAAGTACACAGACTACAGAACTCCGTACTTTTCTCAAGCACCACTGCATACATCTGACTTTTGCAAGACTGCAGGTTAACTTATATCGGACAACATCAGGATAGCATGTTGGAGAGAGGTTGTTGGGAGGCTGGCATCATTGCATCATAGGTTCATAGGAGGTCATTCAGCTTTTTATTAATTGCTACCCACAACTTCTCCTCTGGTTGATAAAAATATGCCTCACCTGTGTATAAGAATAAAGGGACTAAAAACATTTTAACTGCTTGTATCTTACTATCTATATCCATATAAAAAGCTTCTATTTTTTCAGTTTTATAGTATCTTTTGTTTAGTCTCTTTCCACATATTCTTAGCTGTCACACTAGAATCATTTTTATCCATACTCCTGAATACTTCATTTTGCACGTTCTACACAAATATGGTTATTCCCGAGCCAGTTCATGTGTGGGTACATAATTTACCGCTATTGCCTTTGTTTTAACTTTATTAATTTTGTATGCCGAAAAGATCTGAAATGGACTCATAATGTTTCACAAAACTGTAATGTCTTTTTCTGTTTTTATCAGGTATAAAATAATATCATCTGGAAATAAAGCCAGTTTTTCTTGACTACCATAGAAGAAATAACATTATCGTAGAGTTGGGAATCATGGCATCTGAACCCACAGTTTTTGACTACAAACTAATGCATACATACTTGCTTTTTCAGTTGGGATATGCATACCACATTTATAAAAGACCAAAAAAGCCACCTTTAACTTTTAATGCTATAATAACACTTCCCTTCTACTGCATACTTACCACTTGCTTCCTTCAGTCTCTCTAATTGAGCAACATGAGCTTCTTATTTGAACTCACATTCATTGGGAGCTGAGGAAAAAGCAGAAAAAAAAAACAGAAGAGCATTATGCATACCATTCTTGCCTATATTTAGCTTTATAAGTCTTAAAGGTAGTCTATTATTGTCATACTTACACAGCTGTGGGATGTCATCAGTCTCAAATTCCTGCAACCAATGGTCGAGAGTATCCATTTTCTAATTGCAAAGGTCTTTAAAATTATGCCTACTTTATTCTCCAGTGCATGGGATACTAGTAGGACAGGATAATCCCTGTACCAATCTATTCCTTGCCTTGGATTTTCGAGTGAAAATAATCAACCTGCAGAAGCCTCTGGCTGCGGTGCTTTACCAGGAGTCCAATAAATATCCTGGAATCCTGAACACTCCACCTCTGTGCCCTAAATTGTACACCTTCCTCTGCAATGCCAACCATGTCTATCAGCCAAACTAGACCAATGGAAACTGATGCTTTCCCACCAATTCCGTTATTGCATTTACTGGTACTGCACAAACCAGTGCAATGATGTCAACCACATCTGCACAATTTTAAGTGGAGTGCAATAGTGCCAAGAAGGAAGCAATTAAATAATTGAAATTGGAAGGTTAATATGACACTTGGCCTTAGTTTGAGGGGTGTCTACTAATGTAGTCTGGAAATATATATTGAAAATTGGAAGGTAACTCTTAGGTGAGTTAAGTTTGCAGACATGCATTGGAGGCATAAATATAATGATCTGACATATTTTTTTTTGTCTTTATACACTGAGGAAAATTTACTTTTATGGTGTGGAATTCAAACCAAGGCATAATGAACAAAACATTTTCTTCCACAGCACTGATTTTCAATATTTGCCGCAGAAGTCCTGCTCAAACATACTCAGGAATCATACCGAAATACATGCGACAGTTAACTGTTACACATGTATGTGTGTGACCTGACAAGGTTATTGAATATAGATCCAGTTGTGCATGTGTCTTAGTTAACCATGAAGGTCATGCAGGTCCAGATAGCAGAATTATACTTACAGAAATATAATAAACAGTATACCCTCAGTCATATATCTGAAAACACAATAACGGTGTCTCATCCCTCATACATATAATTCATATCAACTCCACTATCTAAAGTGTTATAAGTGAGAGTTAATCTAATGGGAAGTGGAACAACAGTAAAAATGTCTGGAAAATCCTGTATTAGAACCCAGAACCATGTATATGGCAGCCCTGCCATTACACCTGTTGCCACAAAAATGTTGAAACAACACTTGTCCTGTGTTACAGTGTTACTAGGCAGGAAACTGTGAAAGCAAACATGGATAGCACTCCTGTTTAAATCAGAGCAGTGAAGGTATGGAATTTTGCATGGAATGCCACAATGATCACTAGGGTTTCACAGATAGCTCTCAATCTCTTAGTGCAATACATCTAGACAAAGGCTAACATACGGGGGGGGGGGCAGTGACCCAGAAATAGGGACATATTTGCCATATTTGCCATATAGAAATGTGCTAGAATAACCAGGGGGTTGTGTTGAGATACATGTTTTGAAGGATTTGAAGTCTAAAACTCAAATGTACATGATTATTGAGTCACATCAGTCCTGATGTCATCCCATTGAAATGGCAGAAAGCCACAAATTTGATAAGGAACACATCTGGACATTCTGTGAAAATTTGGACAGTTGAGAGGTATGAATGTTAAGCATATGGTCCAAACCCAGTACATGAAAGTGTATCTATAGTGCAGACTAATTGTGAATTCCGATTCCTGGCATTCTGAACTGAAGTTGTGTAAATTATGTGTAATGGTACATGGACTACCATGTAAAATGAACACTCAGGGGAAGTGTATGTATTGAACAGAGACACAAAAATGAACTGTAGGAATAAACACAGGGAAAAATGACAGGTGAAACTCACACATGTTCAGCAGATGAGGGCATGTCAATGGATGACGGCTGTAGCAGAAATAGCAATCACATATCAGTATGGTACAGTAAGGACTGCATAGGGAAAATGTATATTATGTGACTGTCAAACAAGGTGACATAACAATGGGGAGGAAGTCTGTGTGAGACAATCATCCTTACATGAATAATGCAGAAGCCATCTATCAGGGGTGTGACATACAATTAGTGTATGGTGCATATCGTGAAGCTGTGTAAACTGATTTACCTGAATATGATTGTAATCTCAGCAGAGGTCTCTAGCAAGTGAGACACTGGTAAAGGCTCATGGACAACATTACAAGAAATAACCACAATCATAGACCATATCACAATAATACCACCAGTAATCCCATGCCTGTGACATAACATATGTGATTTAGAGTGATCAGAGATGATTCTGTACAAACACACTTCTACAACTATTATGACACATCCACATTCTATAGGGGTCATCACGCACACTGTCCTGGCATGGTATCATCTGCTGGAGGTGTTAGGAGGGACACTGCTATACCTCTTTGTGACATTGGCTAGTTGACCGGTGTCATTACTGGTGTACCCAGAGACCTGTACTTGGCCCCTTACTGTTTGGAATCTATTTCTTGGTAGTTCAGGCTATGGCATTTGGCTTGCAGCATTTTCTGATTCTTGCATACAGGGTACAATCATTGAGTCCATCTATGATGATAACATACTACAGGAGGGGCTAACACAGACAAATGATTGGTGACAAAGCCACATGATCTTCAAGTAAATGCAGAAATTGTGTCTGTATTTTGTCCTTCTGAAAAGTAGAATTCCATGCTAAATTACAGCATTGACAATGGTCCTGCTTTGCTGAAACCCAGTGATGCAAGCACTGGGAACACATGTAGATAGCAATACAAATTTTGATCGTGTCCACACTGGTATTGAAAGCCTATGTTGTGCACATCATGAATCACACCATGATACTCAGATCTTAAGATTGTATGATAGCACTGTACTTGAACCTCATCAAAATACTAATAAAGTATAATGCTCTGTTTTGCATGTACCTCCCCAGACACATGCAGCAGCTGGAGAGACCACAGGGGTGTATCACCAAGAAAATGCAGGGCCTACAAAGCATCCCATGATGTATGCAGATAGAGTGAAAGACTTGTCACTGTTATTTGCATTGTACAGGATGAGGTGACTGCTGTCTGTCCTCCAGGCCACTCTCTGACCCTGTCCTGGTGGGAATAGTGCATATCCACAAATCAGATATAGCTATTGATATCAGCAGTGTCTTTTGAGGAAAATATGGTAATAACAATGTCCCACATACTGTTGTAAAAGGCTATCTGTAATATTAAGCAAGAACACAAACACAGACACACACACATACACACACAGTTGACTGCAGTCACAATAGAATAACTACCTAAGTACACAGACTACAGACCTCTGTATTTAAGGCACACACCACAGCTTGAGTCTGGTTTGAAGGGTTTCAGACAACACTTTATAGCTGATGATATCAGCAGTGACTTTTGAGGAGAATATGGTAATAACAGTGTCCCACATGCTGGTATAAAAGGCTCTCTGTAATGCCAAGCAACAGCACAAACACACACACACACACACACACACACACACACACACACACACACACACACACACACACACACCCAGTTGACTGCAGTGAGAATAGAAACCCTGGCTTTCTAAGTACACAGACTACAGAACTCAAGTGTCATGGCATAAATCTGACTTTTATTAGACTGCAGGTCAACTTACAGTGGATGACATCAGCAGGATATGTTAGTGAGAAGATGTTGGGAAGCCTGAGTGAAACTATCAAGATACTGTCAATCCATGGGATTAGAGCGGTAACTGGAGGATACGGTCTTCTGCACTTTGGGCTAGACACACATACACACAGTTGACTGCAGTGAGAACAGAACCCCTACCTCTTTACCTCAGACTACAAAATTCAGTACTTTACAGAAGTGCCATGGCACATGTCTGACTTTTACAAGAATACAGGTCAACTTATATTGGATGACATCAGCATGACATTTTGGAGAGACGATGTTGGGAGGCCTGAAAGGTACATAGCTTCATAGTTTCATAGGAGGTTACTAGTCTAATGGCCCTAAGGTATTTATAAGCCAAGCCATGTAAAAACACAAGTATCCTTACTCAGCATAGTTAGATGGCCATTGTTAGCAGAGAGATTTTGTGATCAGCACATACTGGCCCTGTCCATGAGGGACATAGGTGCCACCCTAGGGGTGAGTTTACAATCACCCATCCATTTGTCAAGGTTGAGCTTGAATAGCATCATTGAGAAAAGATCACTGGTTCACATGCAGTAGGAGTCTATTACAGAGGAGTGGCATTTGCTGGGAGATATATCTATCTCTCCAGCATGTTCTGTTTATGTCACAGGCTAGGTTGAGTTCCTTGGAGCAAGTTATTCGTGTCTCATTTGATTTGCAGATGTCCAGCATTTCAAGTAGGGTAGGGTCTGAGACTGCTCTGTAGGCCAGGCATAGGTCACCTCTCAGCAGCCTGCATGATACTGAGTACAGTGACAGGTCTTTCAGTCTTTCCATGTTTGTCATGTTTTGGAGGCATGGGGTTGTCTCAGTCACAAACCTCTGTGTTTTCTCCATTTGCTGCAGATATCAGGTGAGGTACAGATAGAAGGAAGCATTGTACACAATTAGTGGTCTGATTAGTGTAGAGTACAGCAAAGCTATGATCTCTTTCATCTTGGATGTTATGGCCTTATTTCTGAGGTGTGCAATGTAGAATTTGTATTTCACCACTATGGACACATAGTGATTGAAATGTAGATTATCAACATGTGTTCCCAAGTGTCTCAACACTGTGTTTGAGCTTAGAGGGGTGCTACGTATATCATAATTAGCTGGGGTGCTTCATTGTCAAAGGGGGTGATAAGACATTTTTTTGCTATAGGGTTCAGTATGTGGGTTTGGCCCCAATCATTTGTCTATATCAGCTCCTTCTGTAATATATTAACATGGTTGGGGGACTCTAAATGACTGGGTACAGTTGACAGTCATCTGCAAACTGGTTAAGCCACAGGACATCTACCTTTGCCTGAACTTCAGAGAAATAGTTTCCAAACATTTGAGGTCCCAGAAAAGATCCTTATGATATTCCACTGGTAAGCAGTCTAGTGGTGGAGGTGCACTCCTCAACTTTGACAGGGTGATTTCTGTTGGTGAGCCAGTTGGCTATCCATATAGTAATATATGGGTTAATCTTCAAGTGGGAGAGTTTATCTATGATACCTGAAGGGGGGGGGATAGTGTAAAAGGCCTTGGATAAATCAACACAGTGGTATGTCCTGTTATCCCTCACCCATGTATTTGGGGGCAATATCAAAGAAGTTCACAATGTTTAATAAGCAAGATCTACATTTGATAGAACCAAAATGAGTCAGGTCAAGTGTGCTGAAGGACCTCTATTTCCCTGTGGATAAAGTCCATGCTGATCCCTTCCCTAGCTTTGCAGATAAGGCTTTTTAGCCTTATTGGTCAATGGTTCTAGTTCTGTATGTTACCAGATTGATGTGCACTGCACATCACACAACATTTGATATTAATGTCTGTAGTCTAGGTGATATATGTGTTGAAAAAGTACTGAAACGCCAGGGTTGCCGTGCTTTGGGGGAGGCAATACATGGCTGTATTGTAAATATATGACATATTGCAGATAGGTCTTTCAGTTTGTTAATTTTCCACATGTAATTTCATGTCATAGACAGGAAATGGATAGTAAATAGCAGTAATATCTAATAATGTTTACTTTGCCATAGTGGGGTGAGCAGCAGGTTTGCACAATGGTTAGTAAAGTATTTGTGCATGAGAGATACACATTTCCAATATTTTCCATGTTTGTGCATATTTAAGCAGTGTGTAAGAGTGAGCTGCATTGTAAAAAGTCTGAGAGTTAGTACTGAGTCTATGAAACACACTTGCTGCTTAACTGACTCTGTGACAGTAGGTACAAATGCATTGACACATTTCCTTTTTGAGCCTAGATGATACTGGGCTTGAATCCAGGTGTCTCTAATACTTTCAAAGACTTTTAAATAAAGAGTGATAAAGCAATGTGATTAATTTTTTATAGTACATGTGGTGATGTGTGTTGGCATAGTGCAGTGGGGGTAAGTGGCATTGTGTGGAGACAATCACAGCATTTTACTGCTGCTCATTGGTGCACCATCCAAAACTCCTCGCAAACATATAGTGCAAAAAGTGAAGGGATCCATTGCTTTTTCTGCTACATATGCGTGTTGTGTGATTCCATTTTTTAACCAGATTATAGGTGATAAAATGGGATAGATAGGAAAGTGGTGAAATGGGGAACAAGTCGGGGGGGGGGGAGAACAAAGGGAAAGCAATACAGGAATGTGCAGGAGGGAGGTAGTAAAGAACCATAGGTATCCATTTCTTTAACAGTGTAAAATGAAAATATGTGCAGAATATTAATTGAATTTGGACTATCACCTCTACAAAAAGGGGTGACAGCAACACAATCATGTTGTATAGCCAACTGGACTGAATCAAGTGTGTCATGAAGACATGTGTGTGAAATGGAGAGCTATGTATGGGATGATTTTTCTTTTTTCTTTTTCTTTTTTTTTTTTTGTGGGACAGGTGCCCATTTTTTTTTAAATTCAGTAAGTAGCAGTTTAATAAACTCACAATCTCTCTAGCACCTTGGCTTACAGCCTTCTCCTGGAAGGCTGTAAGCCAAGGCACTAGAGAGTTTGTGAGTTTATTAAACTGCTACTTTTTAGTGGTTGCACTGGTTTTGGTCATTTTGTTCTGTTCTCCTTCATGTTTGGTGGTTTTGGAAGGGAAGGGACATAGGTATATCTGGGTCAGGTAAGTTGGGTAGATGAGGAAGCAAATGCAAGCAAGACAAACAAGACAAGACAAGAGACAGGGACAGTGATGGCCACATAAGGTTGGGGGACACTATGATTGGGGTGAGGGGGGGACAAAGCCGGCTCATGGACATCAAGCTTGCTGACACTGAGACTCGAGTCCTTTCCCACTGTACTGTCATCACTGTCCCCTTACTTACATGGCAACTGGAGTACTTTTCTTCTCCTCCTCCTCTGAACCTTGTGGCCTAGCAGCCTCTCCATTTGGTGTAGAAGTACACCAGTGGTGATGTGGATGACCCTAGACACCATTCCTGGCAGCTCCCTGCAGGTGATGAAATCATCACCACTGCCACTGCTTCCATAGGGGGGGGTCTACTTCACCCTGTCGAAGGCTGACTATATCGAAGCTGATATTGTCGGCACCAAAATGTCGAAAGCGAAAGTCATTGCACGTGTAAATGGAAATCTCTGTAAGGGGAGATTTCCATTTACTGCAATGTAGTGCGATATTGGAGTTGGTATATTTAAGTAGCGGGGAGTGTGGGGGTGCAGGGGAGCTTTCCCCCCTGCATAGAGCAATTTGTGTTTTGTTTTTTGGATACCAGTATTGCCTATATTTAGCTTTCTAAGTCTTACAAGTACTCTCTTAATTTCATACTTACACAGCTGTGCGATATCCGCAGTCTCAAATTCCTGCAACCAATGGTTGAGAGTATCCCTTTTCATCCTATGTAGGTCTTTAAAATATTGCCTACATCTCTTTCCAGTGTGTGGAATACCAGTGGCACTGGACACATCCTGGAGTAAACTGTTCCACACTTCAGACTTGTACTGGGTGCAAGAATAATCTCTCTGTGGAAGCTTTTTGTTGTGGTGCTTTACCAAGAGTCCAGTAAATATCCTGGACTCCTGAACACCGACCTCTGTGCCCTAATGTGTGCAACTTCCTCTCCAGTGCCAGCCATGCCTACCAGCTGAACTAGAGCAATGGAAACTGATGCTTTCCCACCAATTCCAGTTGTTGCACTTACTGGTAGTGGGCAAACCCAAGCAATAATGCTAACTGTGTTTGAGTGATGTTAAGCAGAGCACAACTGTGCCAAGCAGTGAGGAATTAAATAATTGAAATTGGAAGGTTAGTCTGACACTTAGTCTTAGTTTGAGGGTTGTCTGCTGATGTAACCTAGAAATATATATTGGAAATTGGAAGGTAACTGCAACTGTTGTCCATTTTTGCCACAGAAGAAGTGCTGCTCAGACATAGTCAAGAATCATACATAAATACAGGTGACAGTTTGAACTGTTACACATGCATGTGTGTGACCTGGCAGTGTTATTGGATATAGACCTAGCTGTGTGTGTGTGTGTGTCTTAGTTAATTGTGAAGGCCATGCAAGTCCAGATGGCAGAATTATACTAACAGAAATATAGTAGTCAGTATATCCTCAGTCATACATCTGAAAATACAATAGTGGTGTCTCATCCTTCATACATATAAGTCATATCAGCTCCACTATCTAAAGTGTTATAAGTGAGAGTGAATATAATGGGAAGTGGAAAAACAGTAAAAATATCTGGAATATCCTGTATTAGAACCCAGTACCATGTATGTGACAGTCCTAAACTTACACCTGTTCCCACAAAAATGTTAAAGTAACATTTGTCTGTTTTTCAGTTCATTGCAATAACGCACACTGTCACAACAATAAAAATAGGTTGCACACCCTGTACTAGAACCAAGGACCATATGTACTCCAGTCCTACACTTACACCTGGTTCCACAATACTAGTTACATGAAGTTTCCTAATTTCCTAATCATTCTTACGGTCTCTGTGTTAACAACCACGCACCTCCGCTTAGTGAGTTTGAGTGGTGCCCAATGCCTCTAAGTGCACTTGCAAGATGAAATACAGAAATTGCAACAATGTATTGTTTATTACCTTTGCCCTCTTACAGACACCCTATTTGTAGGTGTTCTGCAGGTGTTCTGTCTGCTTCCTGGGTGGGCCACTAGTCTGGTTTGTACACTGCCATGCTTTGCACAAATGAGATAAGCACAGCGAAACCTGACATTTATTTTTTCTTCATTTCCCATGTTTGTGCAGTGCATTATGCAAACACTTTTATAAAAAAAAAAGAAACAAAAAGAAAAAAAAAATGGACAAGTAGTTACAATGAGGAAAAACAGTCTATGACATACACACTAGAAAATGTTAATACATGTGATATTTCTACATAGTTCTGGAGTTGAATTCTCACTCCAAAAAATTTGCAGAACACAGGAAGAGTGCCTTATCCCTATTTCCCACACAAATAGCTTTGCAACAGGGAACTGAAACATAAATAAAAAGGAAAAGTAATTCAAATGAAGCAAAGCAATCTATTAAATAAATATAACAAAATGTTACACATGAGACATTTCTACAAAGATCTGGATTTGAACTTACTGCAACAAACATTTAAAACAAAGGAAGGGTGACTTATCCCTCTTTGCCACACAAATAGCTTTGCAACAAGGAACTGAAATCATTATGCATACAACCAACTGCAACATCATCTACAATAATATGAAACCATAAACTGTTATTTATAGATTTATTATTATTGGATATAGTGCACTGGTGTTCACACAACCATTTATGTCTATTGCTTGCAAATATACAATATTTTGCCAATATGTTGAGAACCTATCCCCACCTCAGTGACATAACACCCTTAACTTGAGAATATTGATTTGCATTTTGATTTCCAGCTACATAGAAGTAGATAGTAAAACTGAATGTCCTTAGAGCCAGGGGGCTATATAATATCTACAAACTAACAGACAACCTAGCCTCTCTATCTTAGACTACCTATTTTAGATAATTCTTCACTATTCCACTGTACTACAGTTCTACTTTCAAATTAATTGCATAAACTACTACAGATAAGCATGTACTCTGATGTTCATTTTTCCAGCTATACTTTTAAATTAATTGCATAACACTACAGGAAATCACATACTCTGCTAATATCTCCCTGTACTATTGCATCTCTATTTCATTTTCCATGTACTATTGCATCTCTATTTCATTTTCCTATGCTATGCTATTTGCTACTGCATCTCTAACTCATTTCCATGTACTACTGCAGCTCTGTTTCATTTTTTATGTGCTATGCTATGTGCTATTGCATTTCAAACTAACATTATTTTAAGCAATAACTGCATCATACTATTGTATATATTATTTTTGTAATATAATTTTATGTAATTATTATGTATTAATTGGAACTTTTCTCCCTGGACCTCCACTGAAAAAGGAACTATGTCCAGTCGGACTTTCTCGGTAAATAAATGTAAAATAAATAAAATAAAATACAACTATGTCTTACCTCTCTGTGTTTGTTGGTTATTCTTCTCTTATTTGACCAGTAATCTGAGACATGCAGTCTGTAAGCCATTCTATATCATTGCCTTAAAATGTGTGGGGATTGTGAAGATGTCAAATGCCAATAATATCATATGCAGTTGCCAACAAATGGAGGGAGGCTGGATGTTAATGAACAGAGCCTGTGAATTGTCTGCTGCTTACTTACATTTCCAACCATAACAAAATTACATCTAACACCCTGTAACTCTAAGCTGACACACCCGTTGGATGTATGGCAGCCTGCACTGCTGTTGTGTTTTCCTTCTTTCAAAAAGTATTCATTCACTCTTGCAATCCATTAAAAACAAACACTGATGGAGTGCCTGCACTATGTTTATATTTACGATGTGGATCCAAGCATTTGGGATTCAACAATTCTAATGAGTTCACATCTGATTTGCATCTTCACCATGCTGACAGCTCCGAATCTATACCATAAAAAGGCCACCACGTAGCTAGAGAAACTGAAGGTGAGGAGACTTGTTTATGTGGAGAACACAGAAAAGAGGCTATTACTTTGAGATATATCTGCACAGAGGATTACTGAACTTGAGAAGGTATGCTTGCATTTTGTCTGCTACATACTGCATATGTTGAAATGTAATTAAGAAAAATCTGTATAATAGTTTAATATATACATATAACATACATCATATACATATACCATAGGTTCATAGGTAGGTAATAGGCTATCGGCCCAAGGGCCTAAGTAAGCATATCCAATAAGGTTCCCTGGCTTATGCCACCCAAGAAAGTTATTTTCCTGTGCCCTGTCAAGCAGAGCCACAGAAGTGATCCCCGGGGTGTAATTCCTATTTCCCATCCACTCATCAAGCTTTTTCTTGAAGAGTGCTAATGAGGAACTTTGCTTGATATATAGGTTCATAGGTAACAACATATAATATAAAACATCCAACATATATTAATACACACACACACACACACACACACACACACATATATATATATATATATATATATATATATATAGAGAGAGAGAGAGAGAGCAATGGTTTTTACAATTTTCTCTGTATGCATTAGTTATAATTTACTGATGGCATGGCCATATTTGTCAGGGCATTTCACAGTATACATGACTGGCAATACGCTAACATGGAATGTTTTGTGTTAAATCTGTAAACATGTTTCAGGGACAATTCATATGATAGCACTTTTAGCATTTCAAGGATGATTTGTTAGCAAAGTGTGTCATTTGCCTGTTCTTTTAGGGGGAAGCAAAGCTGCATTTTTGTTGTGGCACAAACAAGGATATGTTGCTATTGTTACTCTCCTTTTGTTGCATCCAGCCCATTGTTCATACTTCAACTCTCTTGACTGTTTCTGCAGTAGTTAATACTGAAATGCTACATTTTCAGTTTTATCTGGGAACAGTTATATGCAGTTATGTGATACTTTTGTGTATTAGTCTTCTGTTGTCTTCTAAAACACCTAGGACTATACCACCCAGCACCTCAATCATTGAAAACCACTTTTCACTGACCTTGAGAATCTGTTAAATGTTGATACTTTTAGATAACATACTGCCTTCCTGCTGGAGAGGGGACGTGGAGATATGTCAGGCAGAATGCAGATTTGGTAGCAGATCTTCACAGACTTTAATGCTGTGCGTGGCCTCAGCAGGACATATGATCAGGTGTGCCATAGGACCACTGACATGATTTCATCTGCACGGAAGAGAACAGCTACATTGTGCTGTGATCGGATGGGTACAGGGGAGCTTGCTACAGAGCCACCAATAACAGCAAATGAAGAGTTCCTGCCCACTGTCAGGGATCCAGACAGCTCTCAGGAAGGTGCATAACAGCATGTCCTTGACATTGGTGCTGCAGTTTTAGGGACAGTAAGCATGTCCCAGGAGGAACTTCCAGGTAGGCCTTTGGATCTCAATTGTTAAATACTGTTTTATAGTAAAACAATTTAAATCAATAAGTTACTTCTGTTTCACAAGATTTTTTTTTGGTGGGGGATTAGCACATTCTGATTGGTTAGCTTAGGATGGAGCAGTCATCCAAGTTTTTGTGGAAAGTATAAGTGATAGACATGTAAAGGGGCAAAATATTACCCCTTGTGTTCCTGTTAATTGTGGTGATGTTGTCCTTACTTCTTGCTTAACTTCTGCCAGGACCATCTGGCATGCAGAGGATACCATCATCTGCATGTGGTAAGCCAAACATTTTTATGTCAGTACTGATGAGCAATTCAAAGATATATTTTATTGTGTGATGTTGATGTCAAGACTAGTGTGTGTATTTCTATACTGTCTAATAGTGGCAGCATTGTTATTTTGGTAGCATATATTGGACTATAGTACTTAAGGTAGTAATTTTTCCTGTATTTGTTGCTTATTATCACAGGTGGGACTGACAGTGGAAGTGTGGGATTTCTACCACCTGATGTCAGAGTATCAGTAGACTCTGAAGATGACGGCAGCAAAATAGAGGCACAGTTTGGAGTTGCAGAGGTTGAATCTGACACTGAGGTTGGCATACAGCCATATTTGTAATTCCATCAGACACAGCCAGTAGGCTTTTTCCTACACATTCCAGTGAGCCCACAGATATTGGACAGGTGGAGGGTAAAACAATTGATAAGGAAGGTGTGGTTACTGCATCTTCAATGTCTGTTGACTCTGACCATAGCCAAAGTGTTGATGAGGTGCCATGCAGGATGGTTGTTAGGGGTGCTTAAAGGAGGCCTGCTGTTTATCCTCCACTTGATCCAGGTGCCTCTTCCCATGCCACTCAATGTATGTTTAGGGCCATCATGGAGGCACAGGTATAGTCCCATATGTGCTCCAGAGAAATGCTTTTGTTGTTGATGTGGCACTGGCTAACATGTTTGACTGCCTCCACCATGTTTTTGATTCAATGGATTGGATCAATGACACTTTGGAATGAATGGTGTCAGTGATGGAACATCTGCTGGGAGGGGAACGGCATCCTTGTGGGCATAAGTCAGCCACATCATCTGCTGTTAGTCAAAGTGGCCATACCTGATCATGCTCACATAGTGGCAGTACTTCAGCTGTCCTGTCAGTGGGTAATCTGTCCACACTCAGATGTGGCAGGCCATGGGGTTGTGGTCCTGGGCATACTTGCGAGGGGAGCTCATCCAGCAGATATCAGTCATGTTTAGGTAGCAGCAGTGCATCTGACCATGGGCATGGACATGTCAGTGCAACTCCTGGCAGAGCCAGTTCTCATGGCCAGGGATGACAACAATGAACCACAACCTCTACCATGCACAGCTCACTCCTGCCTGACATGTCAAGACATAGAGCTAGAACAGAGCATGGATGTGCTCATGCAGGCACTCACACACCAATTTCATCTGGAAGACTTCTACAGACACACACACAACAGTTACATGGTTCAGAAGTGCAGCTTAAAACACATTTTGTCTCACTGTTTATTTATTGCTTTATTCAAATATCTGCCTGCATCTCATTCTTACTCACACACACTCTATGACCTTTAGTATCAGCCTATGCTTTCTGCCACCTTAACATCCTGTGCAAGTGATGACAACTATGCCATATCCCTGTTTTGTATCTTTTGGATTCAGGGATGCATAAGCTTTGTGTCCGATGCTCAGTTTGCACAGCTGACTTAGTGCTTAGTATATCTGGATTTGAGATGTTGAACTGGTAATTGTACCTTTGACAAAACTGTATAAATCTCCTGTACTGTTTTCCCTTACCTGCTGACTGATTGATTTTCTCTCTACAACTGCTTCACCTTCAGGATGGTGCTGCCCTGCTCCGTTTGCTCTGCTCACAGACTATCGCCCAATCGCAGTTCTATCTCCATTATCTAAAATATTGGAGAGAGTAGTTCATTCTCAACTAATGCAGTACTTCCTAAACAACAATCTATTATCAAAATCTCAGCATGGCTTTAGACCTTCCCACCGCACCACTACAGCATTACTCTCATTTACCAACATAGTTAATCACCATAGGAACAGGGGATTATTCATATCCTCTATATTCTTAGATCTGTCTAAAGCCTTTGATATGGTTAACCATCATAGACTCCTCCAAACTCTAAAGACCCTTAACATGAGCTCCTCCACTATATCATGGTTCAACTGCTACTTATCAGGCCTTCAACCAGCAGTCCTATGGCAAGACCAATTGTCCCCCCTATTACCAGTAACCATAGGAGTCCCTCAGGGATCCATCCTCGGTCCTTTGCTGTTCTCCCTATTTACAAACCAGATAGCTTCATCCTTCCCCTCTGCATCAATAGTGCAATACGCAGATGGCACTACTATTATATGTGCCACTCCCACTCTAAATGAACTACAAACCCTCACTCAAAATAACTACTTTAGCCGAAGCTTGGTTCTCTAACATTAAACGTATTCTTAACCCTCAAAAAAAAAAAAAAACAATGCTCTTTAGCCCTGGTAGATCTCCCCCCCCCCCAAATAATGAGTTTACCATTGAATCCATTGACAATACTCATATCACCCCAACAACACATACAAAACTGCTAGGTGCTGAAACAGAGAATAATCTAAAATTTGACATACACATAGCACAAACAATCAAGAAAGTAAATAAAAAGCTCGGTCTCCTTTATAGGAACAAACACTTCATCACTAATCATTCCAAAGCCACTATCACAAGAACTCACCTCTTGTTCATCCTCCATTATGCCTCCCCCATCATGACTAAGCTCCACCACACAAAATTAAAAAAATGGAAGCTTGTTACAACAAGATAGCCAAGTTTACAACTGATGCCTCCTATAGATCCCGCCACTGTCTATCCCTCAAGCAACTTAACTGGCTGGAGTTGCCTCACCTACTCCTACTCAATCAACTCACAATAGCACACATGCTCTACTACCTTCTTGACAAAACCCCAGGTCTTCTGCAGCTAATTCAGCCCTACATCCCCACTAGAAACTTAAGATCAACTAAGCAAAACCTCTTAAATGTCATCAAACACAAAATTGATGCTGGGAAATCTCTCTTTATATGCACTATTGCCAGAACCTGGAATTCACTCCCAAGTCAAATTACTTCCACCACCTCTACTACTCATTTTAAAAAACTCCTGAAAATCCACATTGGAAACAGCTGGCTTTGCTCTTGCTACACCACCAGCTAATCCACCCCACTGCACTGTTGCAAGGACTCCATCAGGGATCATGCTGTTTCCTCTGATATACCTGTTAATCCACTGATATGTTCTAACTCACTGACATATACTGTATAGAACAAACACCACTCCAAAAAAAAAACCCTGATCATTATGCATCTGTTTATTTTTTAAACATCATCATGTATATTGTACTGTAGACACTAGAACTTGTTAAAAATGTACTCAAGTATTTCCTCATGTGTGCTCATATGTATTGTATTATATTTCTTATTGTTTAGTTATATACAATTTCATGTGGAGCTTTTATCCCCCGGGCCTCCGCTGAAAATGGACCTGTGTCCAGTTGGACTTTCCCATTTAACAAACGTAAAATAAAAAAATAAAAATAAATAAATAAAATTGACTTATATTGGTCTTAGAAAGTTAGTCAGTGGATAGCACCAACATTTCCCAACTTTATTGTGAATGATCTTGTGAGGGTTGTGAAGTCTGAAACTGCAATATGTATCATTACTTTCTAACTTCTCTCTTTATTGATTTTACAGTGCAAACATATGGTGCTAAACTGAGGGCATGTACTGACCATCACTAGTTGTGAGGTATGACAGTGTGAATCATTGATGCTTGAGGCCTACTACTTAATAATGGGCACATATAAGTCAAATAAGTTTTTGCTGTCACATGTTAAGGTCATTTCTGTACAAATCTCCCACCTTTTACTTGTTTAGACCACCAAGTAACAAAATGCAAGTATATTCCAATCATTCATATTATTACACAACACACCCAAAGTTCAATACTTACCTTGTAAATCCAGAATTTGAACAGTTTTAATTCAGGGATGACTCTGTCTGATGCAAGAAGTACACAACCAATACATGAGGAGGTAAAAGTTGGAAGAATTGGCTGGCATCAATGTTACTATATGTATGAGTGAAGGAGGAAGGTTTTAGACCCTTAGGTGGTGAGTGAGTTATGCATTGTCTCCTAGCCAATACAAGGGCATACTGAGCATGCCTACATTTGCCTACACCCACAGCAGCTGCAGCTTCCCCCTCGGACTCCTCACCTATGTATGGCTGTGGTGTCATTGGCATTGGTGGATGTATGTCATGTATATATCAAACTAGGTTTGTACAGACATGTGTGTTGAAAAGATATTTTATAAAGTACTGATATTAAAAATGGATCCACATCATTCCCTGCTGGAAGAGAACAGAAATGTACATACACTATTGTAACTGTTTACATGTATATATTTTAACAGTGGAAACTGGAACACAGGGGGTTAACATCATTCCAGCAAAACGTCAGAAAAATAGCTGAAATTAAATTACTTTATGACAGCAAGAGACAGGATATCTATACTAGGGAGCTTTCTGTGTTGTCTTGAAGGAGAAATAATTACTAGGCTTGAGATGTGGAAGTGTTTTGTGTTTTATGACTTCCAACAGCTGCACAGATCTGAGGAAAAATCCTTGTCTGGGTATTTTCACAGGTGGATGCTAAATACTGCTAGCTTTGAGCAGTGGAGGTTTTACTGTGATAGAGTCAGATGACAAGAAATTATGTAATTCTGGAAACTATCCCAGCAGTAATATTTGAGATGTTAATTTGGGAAGTCTCTTAGTGAAAGACAGCATTATGTAGTCTGCCTTGGATGTGACAACATCAAGACCCACTCATGACATCTGCCTTGCTGCTCTAATAAAGCAAGTGTACTAGACTATAGTAATTCTCTTAGATCTCTTAGATATAGCGAGAAACATAGCA
Organism: Protopterus annectens; assembly: GCF_019279795.1. Taxonomy (NCBI): domain Eukaryota; kingdom Metazoa; phylum Chordata; order Ceratodontiformes; family Protopteridae; genus Protopterus; species Protopterus annectens. Next base: position 870,809,333 of record NC_056725.1, on the reverse strand, counting down.
AAACTTAATTTAGATGTTTTTCTTTATTTCTTTATTTAAGACTGTCCTGTAATGTTGTTTTAAATATTTCATGTGATTTTGAACTCTGCTGTCACTGTAATTATGCACTGAGTATTTTCTTGTTCCTTTTTTATTTATTATTATATTTAAACCTTTCATTGTGGCTGATCTGTCTAGAGATATTTAAGTTCTGAGAGTACTTGCATATTTATTTGATGACACTGTTTAGGCCACTCCTAATAGCCTTGCTCTTGTTCAAACTACCATTTGTATTAACCGTAACATTACACAGTAAGATTAGACACCCTTTGTTAAAGGCCTTAAAGTAGCTGATAAGGAGAAACTGGTGGCAGGGGAAACTACCTTATAGTCTGGGCAGAAAGGGGGCATAGCTAGTAAACCTGCACCAGCCTTTCCCAGGTGTGTGTGTGTGTGTGTGTGTGTGTGTGTGTGTGTGTGTGTGTGTGTGTGTGTGTGTGTGTGTGTATAAATCAAACCTCAAAGAGTGTGTGTGTGTGTCAGCTACTTGGGCAGGCACACAAAGCACAGGTTGGATAGAGAGGGTGCTGGAGATCTTGTCTTGGTCACTCAGCTGAGATCTCAACTCTATAGCTGTGCCACTGGGGAGTCTTATTGGGTATCTGGAGAAAGAGGGAAAAACCAGGCATGGACTGACAGTGGTCTCTGTGTGCTCTTAAGGAAAATTGCACTTGCAGAGAGCTGCATCTGGAAGTACCGTGTATGTGTCTGTCATCCTCCCAATGTATGTCTCCCACTGGTGCTAGTTGTGAGGATTGAGGCTCCTTGATTACTGGTTCAGTGGTGGGTGTCACAGTGGGATGTGTGCTCCTTTCCTGTGTTGATCCTGCTGCAGCTGTTTTCTTAGGATGATGTTGTATAGCATAGCACATGCTATGAATATTTCAGCACATTGTCCATGGATTGTACTGCTGGGCTCCCACAGATGTATTTAGGCACAAGAAGCATGACTTCAGCAGCCCAAACACATGCTCTGTGATATTTCTGCTTTGGGCATGTGCCTCATTATGGCATTCTTCAGTGTGTGTGTGTGTGTGTGTGTGTGTGTGTGTGTGTGTGTGTGTGTGTGTGTGTGTGTGTGTATGTGTCTGTATTTCTGATGAGTGTCATCAGCCACGGTTCCAGTGCATAACATGCATCCCACAGTAAATGATCCTGTGGGATATCACCCCAGTGAACATCTGATACAGCTGGGAGGTGTGCCAGATATGTGAGTCGTGGTAACTAGCAGAGTTGCCAGTACACACATTCAAGATGATTCCCTTGGCATTACACACAACTTGGTAGTTAATAGAGTGAAAGCCCCTTTTTAATGAACAGCTTTCTCTGTTTGTATGCATTCTATGGCACCAAGTACTTCAGGGTAGTGTGCTACAGGGTAGAACTCCTGCATAATTCTGGCCCTATCCTCAGGAGTACTGGGAAAATATATGTGGTCACTAGCATGTTGGTGCATAGCATTCAAGAATTGATGGAGGATCATGAATGCTAATGCCTGTGATGCCCCCAGCATGTCCCCTGTTGGTCTCTGAAAGATACCTGTAGAAAAGATTCTAAATGCTACACATACCTTTGTCTCCAATGGGATGTGTCCCCCTTGGTTTGCGCTTGCTCTGAGTTGAGGGCGACAGAGGTGGCAGAGTTCCTGTAGTGTGTCTCTATCTACTCTGTAGGACTCTAGAATTTCCACATCATGTAAGTTGTGATAAGTTATTTAGTGTATGAAAACTCTTCTCCTTCTTGGACTTGGTCTATTAACAGCAGCAGCAGCATAGACTTCAGCCTCTTACACATTCACATGAATTAAAGCAACAGCAGCCCCTAACATTGTTTCTGTGTAGTCTCCTTTCCATGGCTGTATTCCAATAGGCTTTGGAATTCACAGGAAAAAACAGCTCTGAGTCTACACAGTTGCTTTATAGCTTGTTGAATAGCTCCTCCATCTTGGATTGATTGATTGATTTGCATACAATTCAGCTGCTTATGCTGTAATTTGCATGCCACGGTGTTTATCTTATTTGTAAGGCTGTGCAGTGCTCTAAACACCATGTAGAACCACTTACTGAATCCAAAATGGTGCGCTACCATAGTGTAAATGGACCATGTAGACTTTATTGAATCTGGCTGCACACACATCTAAGCCTCAAAACAAGACAGGTATTATACAAAATGAATCTGAAGGTAAGGTTTAAGCCTCTACATAATGGAGTTATGAAACAGGGTGTATTATTAAGCTTGTAGGATGTTTCTAAAAGGATGTCTTAGTCAGAAAGGGAGTGTGAACTGTTTACGACATTGATATTACAAATGCACCAATGTGCCTTCACATTAGCAAGATCCTGGCTGTAGTGGTACTGCTTAGATACAATTATTCAAATTGGGACAGTTGCAGAGTACAGGTAATACTTTGTTGATGTGTCTAGCCAGTTAGAAAAAGGATGGTACCTAATGGTCAGGTACAGCATCAACTGCTCATTAAGTCCTGCCAAGGTAATACATAGGTGGAAATGTGGTATCAACATTTGAGTTCTGTGCATAACCCTGTTTTTAACATGTTGATGGTAGACATATGACTAAAATGCAAATGGACAGACTAATAGAACAGGAGCAGGGCTTTGTCAATTACAGAGCTTGCTGTTATCAGGTATTGCATGTTAAAAATGACCAACCTCCTGGTCTTATAGGCTGCGGAAGATTAAATAGGAGACAGTGGCCAATTCATTTTAAGTAGATATAGGAAGTGTGTATCCATGAAAGGGAATGGCATTTAAGGAAAGTCATAGGTAATACTACCAATATCTATGACAACGTAAAATGGGACGCGGCCTGCAAAAAAGCTGCTGTTTTAAATTGCATTTTCTGATGTTGGCAAACTATACTTCCCAATGTTTTGTTATCTGCTACAGCAGGTCAAAATTTAGTCATCATTAGCGAACACTAGAGGGCGATAGAGCACTGAACCTGCTCATAGCAGAAGCAGGAGAGTCACCATTGTGTTGAATCTATTAAAGGATTTTTTCTGGAAATTTAATAGGAATGTGATAGAATCATCTTGACTTGTGCCATTTCTTCTACAATGTGAAAGGCAACACATTAAATGCCTGATGTTCCGGTTATAAATACGGAGGAAATAGCACTGGAAAAGTAAAGACAGTAAAACTACAATTCTGAATTATTAAGGACTTGTTCTTTTAACAGCTTATTTTCTCACTAGATATATTGTGTGACCATGTATTGCCACTGGACAAGTCTGGAGGAGAGGGTAGCTGTTGCTGATGAGGCTCAGTTTACCACAGCTGCTCAGACTTGGCCTCTTTAGCCAGAGATCTGAAGTTAATCTAAATGAAATCCAAGGCATCTTGTGAATTCTACTGAAAAATAAGTATTTTTATAACCTTTTTTGCACTTTTAAACTATTTGCAACTGTTTTGCTGCCTACTTTATTTGTTTTATTGTTTGTGACTGTGTGTTTTCAACACTGCCTATTTACAGTACTTGAATAATTTATAGCATAGGCTAGATTCAGACTTGCTGAATGCAGGCTGTTTGACATTTTTTTGAGCACTAAAGCCAGCCATCTTACATTAAGAGGGCCCTCCTGCACCCTTGTGGCAGAAGAGTGCAGTTAAGGACCTATCTGAATTGGGGATTGTTGGAACAAGGCTCAGTCTTGGGCTTTTCTACGTGTTGGATTGTTTGAAAACTGTTTTACTTAGCTGATAATTAATCACAGCTTTTGTGCATAGCTGCACACCAGACAACAGGAGTTAGCACTGCCACGTATAGATGCTAACAGTTATAAATTCAAAGTTTCCCTAGATAACGGCTAGGGAACTCTCCTAATCTTCCCTGCTTCTCGGCGCACAATGCAGTTGGGCTCAGCTGCCCAGATAGCAACCGAGCTGTGCTTTTTGAGGTGCTGGTGCAGGTTTCTATCCTTAAACCTCCTGTAGGTTAGCTTATTTTATAGGTTCTACAGTAGAACCTAGTCCATCTAGCCCACCCTTCACCACTTATTACAGAATACACCTGGCATAATGGAAGGTCAGTTTTGCACTGTTTCTCCAGCCAGCCTGATTGACATGGGCATCCTGAGGCAATGTAGCAAATGTCTCATGTATACAGACAAGCAACTACTCCTAAAACATGCAAATACAATATGTGAGAGATGTATCTATACTATGAATCTGGAATCAATGCAATCTCTCTCTCTCTCTCACATAACAGCAAACCAAATATCAAGGAGGTTGCCAGCACCCACACTCCATCTCCCACACATACCAAATACACAACACATAAACCCACATATGCGGAGGTACTCACTAGAAATACACCAAAAGAGCAAAGACCTCCCAAGCTCAAACCTTCTGCACACAATACAGTCCCAACAACACCCGCTAGACATAATAACACATGCATCACTGTCTCACTCAATAAGCCCCTAAGGCAAAACATATCTAAACCAAATGTCTTGGTCATAGGTGACTCCATAGTGACACACAAAGATGTCCCCCTCACTAGGCTGCACAAAGATAAGGTCATGGTCAGCTGCCTGTCTGGTGCCAGGATCCAGCAAATCATACACCCACTCCGTTCCATGGCCTTGCAGATCAGGCTAGTTAGGCTGATGGGTCTATAATTTCCTGGATCGGTAGACACTCCACCTTTGTGTAAAGGGATGACAGTGGCTATCCTCCACTCAGCAGGGACAAAGTCGGTACTCAGGCTTTGGTTGAATCAGGTGCCTAATGCTGCTGCAAGTTCATGCCTGAATTCATGTAGGATGCAGTCTGGGATGTTATTGTTTCCCATGGAGGCTGTATTTTTTGCCTTTGAGAGGGCAGTGATGATCTGCTCCCTAGAGATAAGGGGAGGGGGGTGGGTACTGGGAATGTCCTGATTTACTGATGGGGGGACAGAGGGGTGAAGTTTTCACTGAATCTGACAGCCAGTAGGTTGGCTTTATCTACAGCATTTGTGTATGTGGTGTCCTTGACCACCAGTTCTGAATAGATCTGGGTGCTTCCTTTGAGACTGAGGACATATGTGGAGAAGTCCTTATGTCTGTCTTTAGTAGATGTGGCCAATATAGACCTGAAGTTTGCTTTAGAAGATTTCACTAGTGCTCTTATTTGCTTGTTCAGGCTAAGGAGAGATTGCTTCCAATTGGGCACCTGCTCCTTCTTGGTCCTGGACAACAATTTTTTTCCTTTTGTTATATAGTTTTTTATTGTAGATGTCCACCAGACAGGTTTACTCTTCCTTGCGGAGGAAGATTTTGTCCTGTCAGGTATTCCTGATGCCATGCATTTGTATAACTGCTCGTATAGTACTTTGGTGTAGATTTGGACATAGTTGCCAGTTCCTACAAAGATGTACCTCACTAAACTATATGAAGAGAGACATGATGGAGTTTCAGATTATGTGTCATAGGCAGGTATGTCCCTAGCCCTAAGAAGCATTCATCCCTAACCCAGTATGATGCCACAATACAAACAAAACCTGAGTAAATTCAACAATTTGCTTAGCTTCTAGTGTTAATCCAGGGGGATTCAGTATCTGACAGCCTGGGATGATATGGTTGACAGACCATGCTGCTTGCCAGAGATGATCTTCACCTATCACATCTAGGCTTTAGGTTGCTGGCAAATGTACTTGATTCCCCTATAGTGTCATTTTAGGGAATGTCATAAGAACAAAATTCCTGATGTAAAAATATCCTCCAGAAACAAACTCAGAGTTATATGCTGCTTAATGCTATGAGTCTAAATCAGAAACTGCACTGACGTGAAGTACTTCTCACCCTGAAAGATGCTGTTGTCTGCGCAGTCACAAAGACACGGTTCAAGGCCTCAGAGAGTTCCCCGGCCATGCAGGGCTACAATGCCTTTCACACATTCAGACCACACAACAAAAGTGAAAAAAACAAAGGAGGAGTATCCATCTTCATTAAAGACATATAGACATCTAGACTGGTTAAACAGTACGACTATCTAGAGTTACTCCAACTAAACATAGGAAATACTCTCCTCCACATCATTGTTAGCTATAGGTCCCCCCCCAAGAAACACGAAAACCACACAGCCTACCAGGACCTACTTGAGTCACTCTCAGTACCTTCCATCGATTGAGTAAAATGTATGAGCACAGATGCGCTCACCCAAAGGTTCATTGACTTTGTTAATACAAATGCTCTGGAGCAGATAGTCAGCATCCCCACAAGAGGCTCTAACATCCCTGACATAGTGCTCACCAACATGGGGGATTGCTACACCACCCCATGTGTAGGGCCCTCCCTGGTAAAGTCCGATCATAAATCAGTCTCATTTGAAGTAATGATTATACCTCACCCACCTTCAGAAGTAAAAAGGTTAAAGAAAATGTATCCAAAACAAATTATAGCCTATGGAGTGATGGCATCAATACTTTCAGACCTCCTGCCGACACTGACAGCAATGACCCCTATACTGAGGCGTACACAAACATCCTGTATAAACACCTATATAAATGCATAGACTCAGCTGTACTGGAACAGATCAAATCAAGATTCTCATGATGGACATATAGTATAATTAGATTATACAATAAGAGAATGAAACTGATGTCAAAAAACAAGAGGGAATGGTTCCAGCAAAGGAATAACTCCTTCCAAGGCATAAACAAGCACTTTAGACATCTTGGAAAGTCCTCTAAAGCTAATTATGAAACTAAATTAGCATCCCTAGCTAAGATAAATCACAAAGCATTCTTTAGTTATGTCCAAAATCTAAAAGGGAAGGCCTAGCTTTGAGCCAAACTAGCCGTGGATGGCACCACTTATACTGAATCTATGGGTATCACCAAATTACTAGCGGATAGGTTTGACAGAAACTTCACCCCCCACCCACTTTCCCACCAATCATACCCCATAACATACATGTCACCAGTCCTCTACCTAGTATCTTCAGAGAGCAGGTCATAACCACACTCTGCATGACCAAAAACACAACCTCTATGGGACCAGACAACATCCCAGGCTGCCAGTTAAATGGTCTACAGCAGTAGTTAGCAGAACCATTGAGCATGCTGCTCAGTTCCCAGTCTAAGCACTGGATTTGTCCCAGCTGAGTGGAAAACAGCAACTGGTATCCCCTTGCACAAAGGAGGTCCCTCAACCGACCCCAGGAACTATAGATCCATAAGCCTAACCAGCCTTATCTGCAAGGCCATGGAGAGAATTATCATGGATCTTATCAACAAGGATATAGGTGACCTTCAAACTCTTAGCCCCACCCAGTTTGGCTTCGTTAAAGACAGATCTTGCCTGCTAAATCTGATGGACTTCTTTGAGAATGTTACCAATGCCCTGGATGAATGCAAAACAGTTCACACTGCTTATCTTGACCTAGCCAAGGCTTTTGACACAATCCCTCACTCAGGCATTATTGATAGACTCACCCTGCTGGGAATTAACCCTTACCTCACTAGATGGGTTGCCAACTGACTCAAAAACAGGACAAATACAGTCAAAATTGGGGATGTCAACTCTACTGGCAGACCTGTATCCAGTGGTGTTCCACAGGGATCTGTGCTAGGCCACCTACTGTTTGGTATCTTTTTTTTTCAGAAGTCCAGGCAAAAATAGATGGCCTATGGCTTACCAAGTTCACTGATGCAAACTGGGTGGATTAATTTTATACCCTAAAGATGTCAACATACTACAAAATGGGCTTAGACAGACAAATGATTGGTGTCAAAGCCATGGACTTAAACTAAACACAAAAAAACACATTATCATCCCATTCAACAAAGGAGAAGCCCCTGCTAATTAAAACATTAATAATATCCCTCTAAGTTCGAACCCAGAGGTGAGAGATTTAGGAATTGAAGCTGATCATCAGGTGTCCAAAGTAGTAAGGAAGGCCTTCTGTGTTGCATACCTCATAAGCAAGGGTATAACATCCAAAGCTAAGGAGGTTATAACTCCCCTGTACTCGGCTCTCATCAGACCAATAATAGAGTACAATGATCAAAAATCAGGACATTCTGCAAAAATCTCAATAGTTGAGAAGTATGAATTCAAATGTTTGTAATACTGAGCCACATGAGTCTGAGATCTCCCAGTGATATGGCAGAAAGCCACAAATTTGATAAGGAGCACATCTGGACATCCTGTGAATATCTGGACAGTTAAGAGGTATAAATGCAAAGTATATAGTTCAAACACAGTATAGGACAATGCATCTGCAGTGCAGAGTATTATGATATCCCATTCCTGGCATGCTGTACTAAAGCTGTGTAAATGATCTGTAACAGTACATGGACTGCCATCTACATTGAACAATCAGAGGAAGTGTGTCTATTGACTAGAGACACACAGATGAATCCTAGGAATGAACAGAAGGAAATAGGACAGCTGAAACAACCTCATGTACAGCAAATGAGGCCATGCCAATGACAGATGGTAGTAGCAGCAACAGCAATCACATAGCTATATGGTACAGTAGGAACTCTAAAGTAAAAATGTGTACTATGTGACTGACATGCAAGTTGACATTACAATGGGGATGATGTCTGTCAGATAATCATCTTTATATAAATAATGCAGAGGACATCTATTAGTGATCAGACATACAATTGGGGTAGGGTGCATTTTGAGAAGCAGTGCAAACTGGTTTGCCTAAATATGAGTATACTCTCAGCAAAGGTCTCCAGTAAGTGGGGTACAGGTAAAGGCTCATGGAACACATTAAAAGAACCAACCACAATCATGGACAATATCAGTATAATACCACCCGTAATCCCATGCCTCTGACAAAACATATGTGATTTAGAGTGATTAGAGATGATTCTGCACAAACACACTTGAACAACTATAATGATACATTCACACTCTAAGAGGGTAACCACGCACACTGTCCTGGCACCGTAACATCTGTTGAAGGTGTTAGGAGGGGATCTGCTATACCTGCATGAGACAGTATGAATCGTGCCATCCCAAATAGAACCAAGATGCTCTCCTCCAAAAAAAGGAAGCCAATCTGGTGGTCCCCTGCCATAAATGAACTATACAACAAAAGGAAGAAACTGTTGCAGAAAAGAGGCAAATCCCAGGATGCAAAAAAACTCCCTTACTAGCCTTAGTAAGAAGCTGAGATCCCTCATAAAATCCTCCAAAGCTAATTACGAAAATAAAATTGCCAAAGATTCCAAAGAAAATCACAGGGCATTCTGTAGCTATGTCAATAATCTAAATGGCATGCTCAGATCTGCTCTGAGCTACAACAGAAATGCATTACATATACTGATCCCAAGGATATTGCCAGTATCCTGGCAGATCGATTCAGTGCCAAGTTCACCCCCCTCTCACCCCCTAAAGGGCCCATTTCAATACAAAAAGATTGCCAAATTCCAGTAATAACAGCCACACAGGTAAAAACCACACTCTCCAAAGCTAAGAATACAGCATCCATGGGATCAGATGACATCCCAGGCTGTGTAGTACATGAACTACAAAATGAACTGGCACCTGACCTAAGTGTCATGTTTAATCATAGCCTCACCTCAGGCTTTGTGCCCACTGAGTGACGCACAGCTACAGTTATCCCACTCCACAAGGTGGGATCCACCTTGGATCCAAGAACTACCTCCCCATCATTCTGATGAGCCTGATCTGCAAGGCCATGGAACATATTATCATGGAACCTATAAACAAAGACATTGGCAACCTTCAAACACTGGACCCCACCCAGTTTGGGTTTGTGAAGAGCCAATCTTGTCCCCTGAACCTGATTGATTTCGTTGAATCAGTCTCCAGAGCTGTGGACAAGGGTAAGGCAGTCCACACAGCCTATCTGTACCTCGCCAAGGCCTTTGACACCATCCCCCACTCTGGAATCATAGATAAACTTACTAAGCTGGGCATTAATCCCTGCATCACTTGATGGGTTGCCAACTGTCTTACTGACAGAACCCACACTTTAAAAATAGTCAACTCCAAATCCAGCTCCAGACAAGTGACAAGTGGAGTGCCTCTGGGTTCAGTCCTGGGACCGCTCTTGTTTGGCATCTACTTCTCTGAAGTACAGGCCAACACTAAGGGGCTCTGGCTAACAAAGTCTGCAGATGACTGCAAACTGAGAGCCATTATTGAATCCCCAAATGATGTGAATATTCTACAAAAGGGCCATACAGAAACAGATGCTTGGTGCCAAAGCTATGGGCTCAAGCTCAATGCCAAGAAATGTATAGTTATCCCCTTTGGGAAAAAAACATATACTCATGAACTACCACATAGGTGGCAGTACACTAAACACCAAAAGTGTGATAAAAGACTTAGGGACACAGGTGGACAGTGGTCTCACCTTCAATAACCACATCACCACAACAGTCAGGAAATCCATCTATGTGGCACACCTCATCACTAACGGCTTTTCATCCAGAAAAATGGAGGTAATTGCTCCACTGTACTCATCCCTCATTAGACGCATTATATAATACAATGCCCCATTTGGTATGTACCTCTCAAGACATCTGCAACAACTGAAAAGGCAGCAGAAATAACTCACTAAAAGAATCACAGACTTAAAGCAGATGCCCTATGCTAACCATCTAAAAAAACACCAGCTATACTCTGTCGTATATCGTCTACTCAGTGGTGATCTCTGCTTAACATACCAGGCCATGTAAAACCCAGAGCTGTTGGACATGATACACTTAATGAAATCCCAATATCTCAGAGCCACACACTCCAGGGAGCTAAACCTTGTCATCACAATGAACAAAACATGCTGGAGGGACAGGTTCCTGACGCAGAGACTCCCCAGACTCTGAAATAGACTGCCCATACATGTCAAGCAGAGCGCTTCTTTGGCCCTCTTCAAAAGGAACCTTGAAGACATGGATGGGAGATAGGAAATTCACCCCAGAGATCACGTCAGTCACCCTGCTAGACAGTGGTCCAGGGAACTAAATATTGTGGGAAGAAATAGCCAGGGAATTGTTATGGCTAGGTTTGTATAGGCCCTAGGGCCAATAGCCTAGTACCACCCTATGAACCTATGAACCTATGAGCAATACAGGCTAGATGACTGGTCTGCATGGCATATATATGGCACAATACACATTGTCATGAATGATATCCATGCCATTAATGTTATAAAACACCTATGTGTGTATGTACTGTGTGCATCAGCAGAATAGGTAGCCCACATGTATCTGCTGTAACAACTTGATTGGTGTTCCGCACCATCAGAGTACACTTCAGTTACACATCACTGAAGGATGTGTACAGCAGCACATGAAGAAGGGTGCATTTAACTCAGTGGTGTCATGAAGGCTGGGAACTATGAAGGTATTATGGCCTCTGATGTGAATGTCCTTCACATACTCAGAATAGTCAGCATTGTGACCACATGCTGGTGGATGTTCCACTTACCATCTCTCCCAGAACATAGGTCACATACCTATTGGTCTGATTACAGGGTGTGTTGTCCACATTGAACTTGGGTTGTGTGTTAATTTTCCTGACTTAACAAATCCCCCCATGTTTTCTTTTCATTGCAGGTTTTGTCATGGCTGTGGCAGCAATCATTGGTATGTGTTGATGCTGTCTGTATTATACTAATTTCAAAGCTGGAGTCAATGATTGCCCTGAAGGCAGCGGTTTAGACACAGGATGTGTATGTCATCTGTGATGTCCATTACTTAAATAATGTACAGGCAAGAGCCTAGCAGTCAGCCCTTATGTGTGGACATGTTCACTGGACCTGAGATATAGGTCACTTCACACATTTCAATTTAGTGAGCTGTCATGATTGTGGTACACTGGTCTACCCACTTAGTGATATAACTGTTTATGGTGGCATATAACAGTGCATATTGGCTATCTCAATGTGCATTCATGTCAAATGCCTTGACCTGGTCAAGTTCCACAAGATGATAATGTTGTCATCATGCATGCCCTCAATGACTTCTTTTAGGTCATCTATCACATGTAACAGGCATGATGTAACATTAACAACTGACACAGGTCTGTTGCACACAGCTGGAATATTACTAGTGTCCATTTAGAAAAGGTCCATGATGACATGTCGGTCTACCTCACAGTTGAGGAGAGTCAAGATGTCTCTATACATGCATGCATCAGGTGCTATCCCTCCAACTCAGATGGATGCATATTGATGTACATCCTTCTACAGGAACATAGCCCATGTGGAGGGTTTTTTGAAGCGTGTATTCAACTATATCAGGAAGGTGTATGTGCTGATTCACATCATAGGTGATCTATGATGTTGCCACAGCTCATTGATTCCATATGTTAGGCCTTGATGATGGTAAGACAGTGTATACTGCCTATTGTGATCTGGCCTGGGGTTTAGACATAATCCCCCATGCAGGTATCATTGAGAAAGACTCCCAGCTGCTGAGTAACCCTTACATCACTAGATGGATAACCAATTGGCTGATTGACAGAACACATACTGTGAAAGCTGGTGAATCAACGTGTACCAGTAGAGCCTCAGGGATCTGTGCTTGGCCTTTTACTGTTCAGACTCTCTTTCCTGACAGTTCAGGCTAAAGTATATTGACTTTGGCTTACAATGTTTGCTGATTCTTGTATGTTGGGTGCAGTCATGATGATAACATACTACAGGAGGAGGAACTAGCACAGACAAATAATTGGTGAGGATTCCACATAATCTACAAATAAATGCAAAAATGTGCCTTTATGTTGTCCTTCTGAAAAGTGGAGGTCCATGTTAATTACAGCATTGGCAACAGTCATGCTATGCTGGAAACCAGTGATGCAGGCACTGGAAACACATGTAGATAGCAATTTGAACTTCGACCAGCAAGTGTCCACACTCACATTGAACGACTAGGTTGTGCACATCATACATCACACCATCATATTTAGATCTTAGGATTGTTTAACAGCACTGTACTCAAACCTCATCAGAACACTAATATAGTATAATGCTCTCTTTTGCATGTACCTCACCAGACACATGCAGCAGCTGGACACACCACAGGGATTTCTCATCAAGAAAACAGAGTGTCTACAAACTGTGCCATGATGTATGTAGATACATTGAAAGCCATGCCACTGTAATCTGTATCATATAGGAGGTGATGACTTCTGTCTGGCCCACAGGCCAGGCTCTGACCCTGCCCTGGTGGGAAGGGTGCATATCCACAAAACTGATTTAGCTGATGACATCAGCAGTGTCTGTTAAGGAGAACATGGTAATAATATGTCCCACATGATGGTGTAAATGGCTCTATGTAATGTCAAGCAAGAACACAAACATACACACTAGTTGTCTGCAGTGAGAATAGAACCCCTACCTATGTAAGTATACAGACTACAAACATCTGCATTTAAGGCAAGCACCACAGCTCAAGTCTGACTTGGAGTGTGTCAGAAAACACTTTATAGCTGATGACATCAGCATTGTCTTTTGACAAGAATATGGTAATGACAGTGTCCCACATGATGTAAAATGGTCTCTGTAATGTCAAGCAAGATTGTGCACACACACACACACACACACACACACACACACACACACACACACACACACACACACACACACACACACACACAGTTGATTGCAAGGAGAACACATACTACAGAACTCAGTACTTTAAAGAAGAGCCACAGCACAAGTCTGACTTTTACAAGAGTGCAGGTCAACATAGTGGATGACATTAGCAGGGCATGTGGGAGAGCAGATGTTGGGAGGCCTACATAGGTTCATAGCTTCATAGGTTCATAGCAGGTTAATAGCTTAATACCCTTAGGGTGTTTACAAGCCTAGTTGTGTAAAAGTACCTTTATTGAGCATAGTTAGATAGTCATTGTTAGCAGAGAGATTTTTTTGAGCAGCAACAACTTGCCTAGTCCATGAGGGACATAGTTGTCACCCCTGGGGTGACTTTACAATCATCCATCCAGTTGTCAAGGTTGCACTTGTACAGGGTCATTGAGGAGCACTGCTTCATATGCAGTGTGAACCTATTACAGAGTTGTATCAATTGCTGGGGGATATATCTGCCTCACCAGTGTTTTCTGTTCATGTGACAGAATAGGTTGCAAACCCTGGAACAAATTATTCATGTCCCATTTGATTTTCAGATGTCCAGCATTCCCAGTACTGCAGGGTCTGAGACTGCTCTGTAGGTCAGGCATAGGCCACCTCTCAGCAGCCTACATAATACTGAGTACAGTGACAGGTCTATCAGTCTTTCCATGTATGTTATGTTTTGGAGGCCCTGGATTTTCCCACTCACAAACCTCTGTGTTTTCTCTTATTGCTGCAGGTGTCTGATGAGGTACAGACAGAAGGGAGCATTGTACTCAATTAGTGGTCTGATAAGGGTAGAGTACAGCAGAGCTATGACCTTCCTGGTCCTTTATGTGCTGTCCATATGTATGAGGTGTGCAATGCAGAATGTGTGCCTACTAGGGACACATAGTGATTAAAGTGTAGATTGCTATCAACATATGTTCCCAAGTCTCACGACATTGTGTTTGAGCTTATAGGGGTGCTATGTATATCATAATTATCAGGGGTACTTCATTGCCAAAGGGGACAATGAGGCATTGTTTGCTTTAAGGTTCAGTCCATTAGTTTGGCACCAATCATTTGTCTGTGTCAACCCCTTCTGTAATATGTTACCATCATTGGGGATTTCTGTATCAGTGCAGCCATTTAACAGTTATCTGCAAACATAGTAAAGCACAGGCCATTTACCATTGCCTGGGCTTCAGAGAAATAGTTTCCAAACAGTTGAAGGCCCAGCACAGATCCTTGTGGTATTTCACTGTCAGTGAGACAGTTGGCTATCCATCTAGTAATGTATGGCTTAATTCCCAGATGGGAAATTTTCACTATGAGATATGAATGGGGGATAGTGTTAAAGGCCTTGGATAACTCAATATAGGCAGTATGTCCTGTTATCCCTCATCCAGGTCTTTGGGGTCAGTATCAAAGATGTAAGATCCACCCTTGACAAAAGCAAAAATTAGTCAGATCAAGTATGTTGAAAATCACCTATGTCCCTATGGATAATTTCCATGGTGATTCCTTCCCTAGTCTTGCAGATAAGGCATTTTTTGGCTTATGGGTCAATAATAGTAGTTCTGCATGTTATCACATTGATGTGCATTGCTTATCATAACATTGGAAATTACTTTCTGTAATGTAGGTGATACGTGTGTGGAAAAAGTACTGAGACACCAGAGTTGCAGTGCTTGAGGGAGGCAGCACATGGCAGTATTGTAAATATGTGACATATTCTTAGATAGAGCCTTCAGTTTGTTATATTTTCACATGCAATTTCATGTCATAGACAGGAAATGGACAGTAAACAGCAGTAATACATAATATTTACTTTTCAAGTAGTGGGTTTGTGCGACGGTTGTCAAAGTGTATGCACATGCAAGATGCTCATTTCCAATACTATTCATGTTTGCAAATAGCTAAGCAGTGTGCAAACGAGAGCTGCATTGCTCAAGTCTGAGAGCTAGGATTAATTCGAACTAAGCAGGAAAACAGTGCTTAAGCCACACAAAGTGCAGCAACCAATAATCAAACAAAAAAAATACTGCAGAAGAACCAGGTTTAACTCCTGATAATCCAAGCTGAACTTCATTATAAAAACATAAATGCTTAACTAAAGCACCGCATTTTCATTTCACAGACTTTTTCAGATGTAACACATTACATAACTCTGAGGTTTATATCCTCCATCTCCCACAACTCATAATGTTAATTGACAATTAAAAACAATTGAACTTGTAGCAACACAGAATAAATAGATAATGATAGCAAAATAGAAAATTAAAAAATAGTAAACTAGTACCATATCTGTTTTTAATAACGACCTATGAATATATTTGATTAATATTTAAACATGAAACAGTCTTTACAAACATGTCTAAAAACATTTCTAAAAACTATATATCTATATATATATCTATCTATCTATATATATATATATATGTATAGTGGTGCAGCGGTTAGCATTGTCGCCTCACAGCAAGAGGTTCTCCCGTTCGATTATCAGCTAGCTCACCTTCTGTGTAGTCTGCATGTCCTCCCTGTGGTCGAGTGATGTGAAAGACATGCAGGTAGGTGCATGTGTGAATGGGTGTGCCTTCCTTGAAGGTTGCAATCATTAGCAGACCAGAGTTCCGCTGTGGCGACCCCTAACCAGGAAAAGCCGAAAGACATTGCTTACTATATATATATATATATATATATATATATATATATATATATATATATATATATATATATATTTCACTATCCGAAAGCACTATCCTAAAGCACCATCTAGTGTCCTAAAAGCAACATTACTTCTGACTCTCTCAGGTACACCAAGGGCTCACAAAAATCCAAGCATAAAATGCATCAAAATAAATGTATGTCAAATGTGAAAAAATGTAACAATATGCATATATACGATTATAAGAAAAAACGTGAAAAAGGAGTACAAAACACACTTCAGATGCGCATTCAATATTTATATATATATATATATATATATATATATATATATATATATATATATATATATAAATGATAAATAAATAAAAAAATAATCATAGACTAGCTGCTCTTAATTTAAAAATAGGGGCTAAAGACACATTTTCATTAAGCCCTGATGTTCTAATGGCTTCCATTGTAAGCTGCCAATAGACCTCTTTATATTCTATTTTAGTCTCCTAGGCTCCCTCCTCCACATCAAATGGGACTTCTTCCAATACAGAAAATAAAAATTTAGCTTCAATACAACCCAAGGCATATTTATATAATGTACTTTTCTCATTCTTACTTTTCACATCATAATAAATCCTAGCTTGTCAATTCTCATTTTAAGCTTATGCTCAGTCTTTCCTATATAAAAAGCATCACATTTCTCACCACGAGCAATATAAATCATCCTAACACCATTACAATTGGTATAAATGCTACCTCTAATATGTTTGCCCCTGCCATTAATATACACTGACTCACCATTTAATGTATAATGGCATTCAGCACAAGTATGACATTTAAAAGTTCCCATTTTCTTGCTACTTAGCTTATTACTTTTATTACTATTATGATCCAATAAATCCTTAATACTCAACCCCTTCCTAAAATAAGTTTAAGGGGCATCTTAGAAATAGCATTCAAATCTGAAAAACTAACAAACCTGCTCCATTCTGTAGTAATAATATGTGTAATAATGTTAGTATCACCATTAAAATTTGTTATAAAAGCCCCATTATATTCAACCACCTCATCTTACGTATGATTAAAAAATACATTATTCCAATCGATGTTGTGCCCAGGTGTACTATTGCTCTTTCCTAAAAGGGGGGGGGGGGTTCTATCCTTCCTTCCTGCCTTGACCTCTTCAATACTTCTTCAGTTAACTTCAAGGGATATTTTCTCCCCATAAATATCTATTTTAACTTGTCACACCACTTAAGGAAAGCTAGTTCATCTGAAGTTATTCTATATATCCTCACATACTGACCCTTAATAGGTTCATAGGTAAGTACTAGGCTATTGGCCCTAGGGCCTATATAAGCCTAGCCAAAAATGTACCCTGGCTTTCACCACCCAAGAAAATTATTTTACTATGTCCCTGTGTTTTCTTCTGCTCATAAGGGTGAGCACTAGTATAATATAAATATGTATTTGAAAACATATCATTGCAAAACACAGCAGATTTGAACCCTCTTATTTCACTCAACTTATGAATTGTAACATCTCATTAATTAATTTTGTCATATGTAATCCTATATGTAAATTTTAAAAATTCAGTAGGAGTACTAATATAAGTAATGCATTCTTGCAATTTTTCCTCTGTGTCCATCTGGAAAATACATATATCATCCAGGTAACATTTGCATAACTTCTAACAATTCACATAAGTAGAATTAAAAATTAACTTTTGTTCCCACACAGACAACATAATATTAGCATAACATAACATGACCCCATAGCAAGCCCACTACCTTGTTAAAAACAATTCTCCCTCAAAATATATAAATTTTTTTCTCAGGATTAATTCCATCAATTCCAATCAATTTCTAAATTCACCTTGGATTAACCCCCGTTTCTACACTAGTGCCTCCTCAAACCATTTGGGCCCGTATTATGAGGTATTACTGAAAATAAATGCACTATATCTATGGTGACAAATATAATCTCATTAGCAAATAAATCAGATTTAATGTTTTTTTTGAAAGTTCCAAGAATCTTTCAATACAATTTTTTTTAATTTTAAAATCCATGAATTTTGCTAACAGGAAGTTTTAGACCTATTGGCTGCCACTATTGGCCTAAGAGGAGGGTCTAACATATTTTTATGAGTTTTTGGTTTACCAAATGTCAAAGGTACTATAGGTTTCTCCATTTGCAAATATTTGCAAGTGTCAACATCTATCATCCCCTCATTAAACAAGTCTTTTATGGTAAAGTCACTTTTCCTACAGGCCACATTAATCTACTTTATAGAGACCCTGGTGTACTTGCTGTCATCATTTAAAATAGCCATCATCTCGGTCTCAAATATGATGGTATCTATAGTTAGTATTGCCTCTATGAAATACAGCTGCTGTTTATCTGACTCTGTAGCAGCATGTGTTTATGCACTGATACATGTCTTTTTGAGCCCAGATAATACTGGGTTCGAATCCAGGTGTATCTAATATTTTAAATACTTTTACATAAACATTAATAATGCAATGACATGAATTCTTTATAGTATGCATGTTGCTCTGTGTTGGCATAGTGCATCAGGATTAAGTGACATTGTGCAGAGGTAACTACAGCATTTTGCAGCTGCTCACCATTGCTGCATGTTGTTGCAGGATGTACACCTCCACGCAAACATGGAGCCCAAAAAGTTAAAGGATCCATTGCCTTTTCTGCCACTTATGTGTGTTGTGTGTGATTCTATTTTTTGACCAGATTAAAGGTGTTAAAATGGGGTAGATAAGAAAGTAATGAAATGGGGAGCAAGCAGGGGGAAGACCAAAGGGAAAGCAATAAAGGAATGTGCAGGAGGGAGGAAGGAAAGAACCATAGTTATCCATTTTTTTAACAATGTAAATTGAAAATATGTGCACAATATTAACTGAATTTGGACTGTCACCTCTAGACAGAGATGTGTGACCACAACACAGTCATGTTGTATAGCCAATTGGACCGAATCAAGTGTGTCAAGAAGACATGTTCGTGAACTGGAGAACTATGTATGTAACAATATTTTTGTGGGGCAGGTGCCCATTATTTTTTTTTTTGAGAGAGTGAGAGGAATGTTGGTGAAGGGACGTACGTATGTCTGGGTCAGGTAAGTTGGGTAGGTGAGGAAGCATTTACAGACAGACAAGACAACCAAGACAAAAGACAGGGATGGTGATGGATATAAAAACCTGGGGAGTACCATGATTGGGGTTAGGGTGGGGACAACCCAAGCCCATGGCCATCAAGCTTGGAGAAAGCGAGAATCGAGTTCTCATCCACTGGACTGTGAAAACTGTCAGCTTACTCCACAGGTGGCTGGAGCACTTGATGTCTCCTCGTCCTCCTCCTCCAGAACATGAGGGAGAACAGCCTCTCCATCCATCATAGGCATGCACCAATGGTGCTGTGCACCACCTTATGCACCATCCTTGACAACTTGCTGTCGGTGGTGAAATCACCACCTCTGCCACTGCTCCCAGAGGGTAGGACTGGACCAGCCTCCAGGGCAGGACTAACTGAGGGTGCAGGAAGTGCAGTGGCAGCAGAGGCAGTGTGGCCAAGTTGGCTCCCAGACGTGCTGGACATTGGTGCTGGAGCCAGTGGACCAGGGGCAGGCTGATCCAATGGGGCTGCCCTACCTTGCTGTACTGTGGAGCATTTAATGATGTGGTACAAATAAATTATATGAACACATTTTGACAACACATAATAAAAATAAAAAAAGAATAGTTAAAATAAAATAAAATAAAAAACTATTTTTAAAAGTAAAATAAAATACAAATAAAATAAAAACATTTCAACACAGCATAAAATAAAAATAAAATAAAATAAAATAAAGAAAATAAAAAAAGAAAGATAAGGGATGGGGTGAGAGAAAAAAGAGATACAATTCGTGCCATCATATGTGATGTACAATGCATTAATACAATTATACAACTCTATTATCTTAAGTTTTACATTTAAGTATACCCCCTAACAGATACACACTATATTATAGATTGCTGCAAGTAATCCTTGAAATTTGCATATACTGCACATATAGTATGTGTGTTCCAGTTACAC
>NC_056725.1:870449000-870484000 GCF_019279795.1 Protopterus annectens | reverse complement strand
TACTGGCAAATGCAGATGGCCCATGCTAGTATACTCCTTCCAGGAATAGTGACTGCTGTAGTACACAACATTTGGTGCAACAAACCATCATGTTAAGGCCGTGCACACTTATGCACCTACAAATTGTATGCATCTCAATCAGCATCTGCACAACTAACACTATTTATGATACTGCATTTGATTGCACAGGTCATATGTCACACATCAGGTTCATGTAATGTTAACATATGCAGTATTGTGGCCCCATGGCATATCAGGGAAGAGGGTGCCATGTTAATAAGGGTATGCACACTCCTCATAGCACAGTAAGATTTGAAGGTTGTCATTGTAATTGTATTTTATTGGTCATACATGCACCGCTGATGATGAGATCTGCAAATCAGACATCAGGCATTCACGAATGACATCTGTCCACATATCATCTCAGGTATGTGTCAGACAAACACATAGGGGATGTGAGCAGCAGAGCAAACATAACTGACACACATATACACATTCAGCAATGGCGTGTACACCTGTGAGGTATGTTGCACAGTACATGCCAGGGTACTGAACAGGTGCACAGCAATACTGTGTACATGGGTGCAGCATGTTCCAGGGGAAGGGGCATCAGCTCCTAACACAACCCATGCATCACAGAAATGTATAATGCTGGTAACAGGGATTGACTATAGCTGCACTGCATGCTGCTGAGTGCCATATGTCATGCATGTTGACAACTAGGTAATGAGAAGTCTGTGTGTAATATCTTTGTGCAACCTCACCTGTAAGTGTGTGTGTGTGTGTGTGTGTGTGTGTGTGTGTGTGTGTGTGTGTGTGTGTGTGTGTGTGTGTGTGTGTGCGTGTGTGTGTGACTGTGTGTGTGTGTGTATACAGTTAAGAAATAATGTATAGGTCTTAAAGTGCGTTTCTTGTTTTCCCCTCACAGGTGGCGAGGTGGATCAGGGTCCCTCCTGCAGGCAAACTGATGTTAGTGTCCATACTGACACTGACAATGATGATAGGTGTGTTGAGACACAGGCAGGGTTGTCAGGGGCTGAAGCTACACCATAATTTGAGATCCCACTGTTATCCACCCCATCCCTGCACACAGTCACATTGCCTATACATACCCCATCACCAGTGGCTATAGATGAGGGATAGTTGGTGGGTGGTGGCATGGGAAAGGACAGTGTGGTGTCTATGGCACATGTGTCTGGACACAGCAGCCATAGCCAGATGCCTGGCGGAGTACCACACAGGTAGATGTACAGGGGTGCTCATAGGAGGGCTGCTGGTCATAATGCCCCTGGCAGAACTGCCACATCTGGTGTCACCAGACACATGTTTCAGGCCATCATGGAGGCACAGGCATGTATGGAATGGTATACCAGACAGGGTCTAAGGCTGTAGAGGGCTACTCATTCTGCTGTTATTGACAACATCTGTGATCTTGCAGGTCCCCACCGTTATTTTGCAGAGGTCATGGATAGACGCTTGGGTGATATGGTGGAAATCCTTGACAGTGGAATGTCTGTGCTTGAGCAAAGGTTAGGAGTAGTGAAACGGCCACATGGACATAGGCCAGCAACACCAACAGCTGGAGATTGACATGGACGTGCAAGAAGTCAGAGCCACTCCCGTAGTGGCAGTATCAGCCCCAGGACTGCAGGGGTGTACTGTCAACACCACAACATAGCAGACCATGTGCACATGGCCCTGGCCAGTCCCAAGAGGGACTCGGATCCAGTGGACATATGTCATCATCGGGGAGAGTACCATATCATGGCTTGTACCTGGTGGTACCCATGGAATCCCTGGTAGGCACAGTTCTCAAGTCCATGGCCAGAGATGTTGAACTGCAAACCCTGCCAGGTATGATTTACAGCTGTCCAACAAACCCCTGTATAGGGCAGCCACATGGCAGAACTGTGTGCGTGCATATACACATTCACACATCACCAATACTGCTAGAGCAACCCCATATCAACACACACCACATCGCAACAGCCCAATTAATAATGAAACCCCCTAACACACACTCATGATGCCAAATGAATGCCTCAGCCTAAGTCTCTAGCAAACCCACAACACACCCTGTGCATATGATGATACCTGTGCCACATCCCTGTCATCCATAACATCATTGCTGGGACAGGCTAATATGGTTCTGGTGCACAGGGTGTCTGTGCTATGGTGTACCAATGTAATGCTGTGTAACATGTTTTCAGCACTAAAGATTAATTCTTAATTGTCAGGGTGTGTAGTTGTCCAGCCATGATGCATTATAGCTGTTATTAACACTGAGTGATTGTGGTCTCCATAATGTATTCCATTTGTGTTGTAGGTGTCCATGTGTCAGCAGGATGTTGGTCTGCTGTTGTTTCCTACATGGAATATGGCACTGTGGTGACACCTTGACTGTGCCATATCCTGGGTACAGCTGAACACAAGCCACAGGTCTGTATAATAGTTACTGCATGTGCCACATGCCTTATAGGTCTGAGGGGTGTATACAGGTAAGTGCATGGTGGCTGATGTCAGCAGTCCTTCTACAGTGGACAATGGTAAGTGTACTGGGTGGTACACACCACATGTTTGTGTATAACACACACACAGAGGCGTTGGTTCTGATGCAATACACAAATAATACTGTACACATGGATGGATGTACTTTTGCAAGGAACCCATTTTAGCCTATGTAATTCATCCAAGACAGAATAGACACAATATCACATTGGGAAATAATCAGTCTGCTAGTTTAATGTCATTGACAATGGTACTGGTAGGGTATATGTCCCCTTCCCTAATGTAGTGCAATCCTCAACTTGGTAAACATAGGTGTGCTGGTGTGGGTGGCACAGCTCTACCCTTTGGAAGGTGTGGGGTGATGTAGAACCGCAGATAATGTAATTGACAACTACTTAACCTGTTAACATGAACTGTACAGTATTGCAGCCAACTAAATAGGGGGATACACTCAACAATAACCGCAATGATGGTGGCTGTGTCCACAAGAACTGCAGCCAGCTATATATACCAAACCCAGTATTGCTGTACAGCTATACAGTGGAGAAGAGGGCCTTTACACATCTACTACTAGTTGTGATGGAATGAATTTCCACAGGACGATACGTGTGAAATGTTAACATTTTCCAGTCAGTTCTCAGTCAGATGACCTCCTGGGACATGTATATTCTGCAAACTGAAGTAGATCCCTTCACATACATACACACTCTTACTTGGCAACACTGGGACTACAACCCCTATCTAGGTACATAGTGCTACAAATGTGTGTGGCCTTAATTGCACACACCAGACAACGTTTAGGATGAGGTGTGTTCCAGGTTACATGTTAAGTGAAGAACATCACCAGGCCTTGTACATTATGGTAATGGGGGATGTATTGGTTGTTACATAGTGTGATATAATGTCATATACACATTGACAAACACATAACAGTCATACACACATGTGAGAGACCTGTGTTTATTAGTGCTAACTACCTTGTCAGTGTGTCCATTCTGTTACAGATAGGTTGCACACAGCACATGCATCACTGGGCTGGATAGTGTAATCAGTTACCTGTATCATTGATGGTGCCAGTGGTCCCCATACAGTGGATCTTGGGACATGTACTGGGGGTACCATGGTGTAAAGACAGTATACCCAGCACCCACACCCCACATTGGAAATTGTACTCACTGAGACCCATGATAATGCTCTGACATACCCACTATCACACATTGACCAGGACTGCAATACAACCCTTTGTCTATCTTAAGAGTGCTGCTACAGGGATATGCATCTATTGCACATGCCACAGGGATAGTAGGGTGATGCATTGTCATGGCTCTTCTACAGTCAGCAACATCACTATCCCTTATATTGTATGGCAAGGTGTATTGTATTAGGAGAATGTGGCCTCAGAATGCTGTAGCCTTCAAATAACACCCTTGCACACATACACACACTTGCCAGAACTCAGAGGGTAACCCATGTTTATTTATCCATTTGCACAGCAGTGTTGTGCTGATACCAAGCTCCAGGTAGCCCATAGGGTGAAGAGTATAACAAGGTACATGTAATGTCCATTACAGCAGCAGCCATATCTAAGTATGGCAAAGGGGGTGTGGTGGGTGTGAAGGGCCTCAGGGTATTATCAACTACAGGTCTACAAACACACAGACACTGTTATTCTCAATAATGCACACTGACCCATCTGTCAGTACTGGGGTCCACAGATGCAGGTGTTCATAGGTGTGTACCAGGATATTGTCCATGGAGAGATGGAAAGAGTAGGGGATGTGTGTACAGTGGTATCATGTCATCTGCCATTTGCCAGCAGGCCATCTATCAAGTGATGCCATGAGAGTGATCCTCAGGGTGAGAGTTAAATGCAACATCCAATCATCTGGTTGCCTCTTGCAGAGGGCCAGTGAGGTGCGCCAGTTGACATGTATGCAACATGTATTACATAACATGGTCAGTGTCACTGTTGACTGTGGTAGTGTAGTTGAGGTATGCATGGCATATGGTGCATACAGGGTGGGGATTCCTCACTGTGGAATTTATAACACAGCTGGGCAGACATGTCAGTGTCACTCAAGCGAAGTTTCAGAACTTTGATCATATGGGTTTGACCATATGGTGCTCGAAGTTCTGAAACTTCGATTATCTAATATAGACCCCACTCAAGCATAGATTGCCTGTAAGCAGCCAAGATGGATACCTGCCATCTACACATCTGTACAGAGGACAGACAGACATCAGCTAGCCAACTGGTTATGCATTAGGATGACTGTGTTGACAGATAGACGTCTGACACTGATAGGTATGCCATTACTACATGACAGCAGCCCTCAATGGCATGTCCTATACACACTGTAGTCTACAGTTAATATCCACATGTCAGATCAATATCCAGTAGGAAATATTTAATGACACACAGCTCACACACCAAGAAGATGACAATGATGACTCAGTACATCTGACAAATATCTGGACATTAACATCACACTGAGTAAATACACTGAGCTGCTAGGCATGTCACAAAGCACTGAGCAAACTACAGGCAGACTGCCACAACACTGGCCTACATTTCTTATATGGGAATACACATGTACCTGCAAATATAGCAGGCTCTACAGGCATGTAACAGCATGGAGTAACAGATACCTGTGTGAAAGTGCATACCCATAACCAATTTGAACACAGCCACAGTCATATATAGTAAGCGTACTTAATATTTCAGTATATGGACTGTGTGAACAACACCATTATCATATGTGCCACTCACACACTAACCCTACATATACTGGAACAATACACAGTGTATTCCAATGCCTGACTGTGGTATGGGACATGTGTCAGTCTGGCCCTACAAACATGTATGCTGATAGGGTACCATACACTGGAGTAGCATGCAGCATCAGATAGAACAGGACAAACAACAATGACATCTACTACAGTCTGTACACAGGCCAAGGTACATATTCACAATACACACTCTGTCGACAATCACCATAAGTACACAGACCTCACTATTGTACACACTATAACAGAATGTCCAGGTTTTGTCCTCAAATATAAGGCCTACTATACATGACATCTCTAGCATCTGATATCTCACTGGCTTGTTATCAGGTATGATGTCAGTAAATAATGATGTACTGAACATATGCACCTCTTTCTGCATGACATATGTAGACAGGCTGACAGAGTTGTGGCTGGATGCACAAACACAGGGCCAATATTGACATGTTGCTGTGATAAACCCATACATTTACTGGTGTAACAGGGTTTGTTGTGACATATGTCTACTGAGGGATATGATGTCAGTAATCCACATGGCTGTCACCATGTACTGACTGCAATCATCAGAGTATGCTACTGAATTTCTAAAGATAGGAAATGTGTGAGTAACACAACACATGTAAGACTGCAAACACTGGCCAGTCTGCAGATAGCCCTACAGGTGAGAGTTTCCTCAACCACATAACACTGTCATGCCAGATTTTAAATCATGTAGAACAGCCATATCCACACAAACCCCGTTAAACCAACATTACTTCAAATGTAGAAGAGCAATACTTACATTCTGTCCCCATGTCTGGAACTTCCCCCTCCTGTTTCTTGGCCTGTCTCCAGAGTGTATGTTGTAAGAGGTATATCCAACTACCCTCTGTGATGCTGTTTGTCAAACACCTACATGATGTCCTGCTCACAGTGAATGAAATGGGCCAACACCCACATGAAGTGCTTAGTTATAGGAGTGTGTTTCCATGCAATTGGATATAAGAATGATACCACAGCTGTTCCACATCCAATCAGCTAGTGAGGGACTGCAATTCATGCACAGCCATCAGCTGATCATGAGCATCACTTACAAAACACAAGCTGCTGCCTAAGCAAAGCAGGTATACTTTTCCACATCCACAAGAGAGGGAGTGAGAAAGACTGAGACAAAGTAAGAGAGGACGGGAGTAGGAGAGTAAGAGCTAAGCATGTTTGTGTATGATCCATGGGTCAGGAGTGGTATCTGGGCATTATGATGGTTGCCTATATTGTGTACTAATCCATACTGTCACATGGTAATTGCACATGGCTGTACACATTTATGGCTGAGGATTGTCAGCTAGACTCTCTACAATGTTTGGAAAATGTTGGCCTTGTAATGGTGACAATGGGACATGTAGCTCCTCAATATGATGATGTGGCAAAACCCACACTGCAGTGGACCCTGTCATTATGCAATCACCCCAACATCCACCCAGGACACTGATAATACACACAAACACACACTTACCAGTACTGGGTTTCAACCCCCTACCTGACTATGTATTGTTATTACAGTATTATGCAGTTATTCCACACACCATGGAGATTACATGTGCAAGAGCTGTCCAAAGGTATCTTTGAAGGTGAGTGACATCAGCAACAGTGATAAAGGAGGGATAAGGGAAGTGTCGTACATGTGGCTGTCCACAAAATCAGGTGTCAAGGAAGACACAACCATACTCTCTGGGACTCACACACATTATCACAGTTGGCAGGGTCAGGATTAGAACTCCTAACTAACTAGTTTGTTACACTACTCTATTACACAGGTAGCACATGCACCACAGAGCTTATCAGGTTGATATATGGCCAAAGGGTTATTTCAAGGTGACTGATATCAGACGGTAAGTTACAGTAGGGCAATGGGAGGTGTAGTGAGTGTGAATGGCTTCAAAATCATTAATCTCCACACACACAGCAACAGTGATAAAGGAGGGATAAGGGAAGTGTCATACATGTGGCTGTCCCACAAAACACAAATACATGCGAGAGGTGCAACTATACGGCCAAACTGGAGGCTGAGCTCTCTCAACATAGGGCTGGCAAGACCAGTCTTGAGGAGAAGGTTACCACACACACTATAGACCCAGTCTCACATAGTACGATCACAACCTCAAATCATACACATAAACACACAAAGACATACTCGGAGGCTCTGATCAAAAATCTACCAAAACAGCAGAGGCCACCAAAGCAGACACCCAAACATCCACCACCTCAGAACACAACACCTGCAACACATAGACCTCACAGTCAGAGTGTCAAACAGTCACAGCCCTTAAGGCCAAACACAATGCCAGACACACTAGTCATTGGTGACTCCATAGTCAGACACACTGACATCCCGCTCACCAGACTGAGTAAGGAGAAGGTCACAGTAAGCTGCCTGTCGGGCGCTAGAATCCGCCACATAACAAGCACTCAGGTCTCTCAACAGCAGGTACAAATGCGACTCAGTCATTGTCCAAGCTGGTGTAAACGACCTGAGACGCACCTCCTTGGACTACATGAAAAGAGACATTGAGGAGCTCTCTGATTATGTAGCCCAGGCAGGTATGACCCTGACCTTGAGCAGTATCCTACCTTCACCAAGAATGATGCCACAATACAGAGATAAGATGATCAGCTTTAACAATTGGCTTAAACTCTGGTGTCATTCAAAGGGGATCCAATGTCTGTCTGCCTGGGATGACATGCTGGACAAGCCACGCTGCTTCGCAAGGGGCTTGCACCTGTCACCCTGGGATTCGGATATTGGCAAAGGCTCTTGCCACCCCATAGTGCCTTTTTAGGCAAGGCTCAAATTCTAAACCTACCACCCTAGAACACAAAAAAGGAAAGAAACTAAGGGTAATGCTGCTCAATGCCAGAAGTCTAAATCTCAAAATGCACACACTCGAGGCCCTTCTCAGTATGGAGAACATCGATGTCTGTGCTGTGACAGAAACCTGGTTCAAGGCTCCTGAGAGCACCCCAGCACTATCAGGTTTTACCTCATATCATGCATTCCGGCCCCAAAATCCGGACAATACCAACAAAAGAGGGGTATCCATATTCATCATGGACACCCACACCTCAAGACTGGTGGCAATGCACGATGCATCGGAGACCATCCAGGTGCAATTAACCATAGGCAAGACTGCTCTGCAAATTGTAGCATGTTACAGGCCACCCTCACAAACTCAGGAAGCTCACATGGCCTTCCTGAAAACACTAGAGGGGATAAATGTATCACCAAACACCATCATACTAGGTGACTTCAATTACCCTAATATAGACTGGGAACACTACTCAAGCCCAAACACCCTAGCCCAAAAGTTCCTGGAATTCATAAACTCAAATGCCATGGAACAACTAGTCACCATCCCACAAGAGGAGAAAACATACTTGATCTCATCATCACGAACATGGGAGCACAATGTTCAACACTGGAAGTATACCCCTCACTGGTGAGATCAGATCACAAACTAATCTCTCTGGAGGTCCTCATCCCACCCCCACCTTAAATAAAAAAGACCACAGTAAAGAGCTTTTCAGCCGACTTCACACTTCTAAAGACTAGTGTGGTCTCCTTTAAGGCCCCCGAGCTGACGGAAAACAGTACTCAAGCCGCTGAATCACTTACAAATGCCTTCTACCAGCACCTGCAGGACTGCATGGATAAGGCAATCCCAAGCAAAACAAAGACTCTTTGTACCAAAGGCAAGCGTCCAGTCTGGTGGACCCCAGCCATAAACAAACTCTACAACAAAAGGAGGAAGCTACTACAAGATAGAGCAAAATCCTTAAAAGGTAAGACACCCTTGATCACTATAAGTAAAAAACTAAGAGCTCTCATAAAATCATCCAAAGCAAATTTTGAGAGAAAAATAGCTAAAGACTCAAAAGACAATCATAAGGCCTTCTTTAGCTATGTTAGAAACCTGGGAGGAAACTCCCAGATATGCTCAGAACTAGCTCAAAATGATGTGAAGATTACTGATCCTACAGACATTGCCAACATACTGGCTGACAGGTTCAGTGCAAACTCCCCCCCCCCCCAAAAGGAGAGATATCTATACCAAGCGATTGCAGCCTCCCAAACATCTCCAACACCCAAGTGAGAACTGCTCTCTCCAAAGCAAAACACACAGCATCCATGGGACCTGATGGTGTCCCCGGCTGTGTGCTCCACGAACTCAATGAGGAACTAAACCCACAGCTAGGACAGCTGTTTAATCATAGTCTTACCTCTGGATACGTATCCAGGGAGTGGCGCACTGCAACTGTGGTCCCACTTCACAAAGGCGGTGCCTCCACCGACCCTGGAAATTACCGGCCCATTAGCTTGACAAGCCTTATCTGCAAAGCCATGGAGAGGATCATAATGGACCTCATAAATAAAGACATAGGGAATTTGCAGACTTTGGATCCATCCCAGTTTGGCTTTGTCAAAGGCAGATCATGCCTTCTAAACTTGGTTGACTTTTTGAAACAGTCACCAAAGCCATTGATGAGGAAAGGCAGTCCATACAGCCTACCTCGATCTGGCGAAGGCCTTCGATACAATACCCCACTCGGGTATCATTGAAAAACTCATCAGCTTAAATGTTAACCCATACATCACAAGATGGGTTGCAAACTGGCTGAGTGACAGAACCCACAGGGTCAGAGTTGCTGGCGCCATGTCAGACTCAAAGCCTGTCACAAGTGGTGTACCACAGGGCTCAGTCCTGGGCCCACTCTTGTTTGGCATCTACTTTTCCGAAGTACAAGCAAACACAGGAGGGTTATGGCTGACAAAGTTTGCAGATGACTGCAAACTGGGCGCCATAGTAGAAAACGCATCTGACACAGATATCCTTCAGAAGGGTCTCACAGAAATGGATAACTGGTGCCAGAGCCATGGCCTAAAGTTAAATGCCAAAAAATGCATAGTCATACCTTCGGGAAAAACAAGGTTACCCTAGCTACCAAATAGGTGGCAATCCACTGAGCACAGAAGAAGTTATCAGGGACCTGGGGACCCAGGTTGATAGTAGTCTGTCATTCGACACCCATGTAGCTAAAGTAGTTAGGAAGACCTTCTACATTGCCCACCTTATCATGAAGGGATTCTCATCTAGATCAAGGAGGTCATAGTCTCCCTATACTCATCACTCATCAGACCAATGATTGAGTACAATGCCCCATTGAATGTATCTGACCCGACACTTGCAGCAGCTGGAGAGGCCACAAATGTTCCTCACCAAAAGGATAAAGGGTCTCAAACATCTGTCCTATGCTGCCCGACTGAAAGAACTCCAGCTCTATTCAGTCGCTTACCGCTGCTCAGAGGTGACCTTTGCCTAACATACAAGGCCATGTCAAACCCAGATTTGATGAATATGCTTCACCTCAAAAATCTAGATCCGTCAGAGCCACAAGGGGAGACTTAAACCTCGACACGGCTATTAATAGGATGTGCTGGAGGGATAGATTCATCACCCAAAGACTCCCTATGCTGTGGAACAAAATCCCGGTATATGTGATGCAGAGCACCTCGCTGGCCTTGTTCAAGAGAAATCTTGACCAATGGATGGGAGATCGCAGATATACCCCAGGGATTACCTCAGTGTCACTGCTCGACAGAGGCACAGCAAAATAATGGGTATAGTTCCCCATATTAAAGTGGTGGCGTAAGCCACAAAACTATGGGCTAGGCTTGTAAATGCCCTCAGGCAGATAGCCTAGTATGAACCTATGAACCTATGAACCACATACACACACACACACACACACACACACACACACACACACACACACACACACACACACACACACACACACACACACACACACACACACACACACACACACACACAGTTGCCAGTACTGACATGCATGGGTTTATTGCTTCACAGGTGTGTAGTAGTTGACTGTGCCAAAAGGCTGTACAAGGCTAGGCAAAGGGTATACCTTGGCATCAGGCCACATGACAATGGTCTCCAGTGTGGCTCAGGGGTGTAGTCCAAGGATTGGCCCACACAGGTGGGTATTGTATTCACCATCATCTCATCTGGGTTACTATTGTGGGTGGCCAGTGCTGTGCAATGCTTGCATGTATGTGATCTATATTCCATAACATGGACAGTGTCTGGGTAGTGCACATGTCCTACATGCATGTTCTGTGACATGTGGAAGTGTACTTGGGGTATCTGGGGCATATTGTGTGGGCAGATTGTTATCATCTGATGTGGCATTCCTGACTTCATGTGGTGAGAAGTGGCTATGGAACTGAGGTTGTGCCTGAACGTACATTGACAGCATGATACAGGTATTCAGTGGAGTTGGTAGCATCTGTCCATACAGGACATGTGTATAAGGCATGGCATTCCCTTTATGGGTTACATTTGGAGACTCTAAAGTTGTTGCAGGCGTCCAGTGGGGAACATAGCAAAGGATCATGGTAAGCAATTATTTGCCTATTGTAGGGATGGAACAGGGTTCCATGTCCTTTTACTTGCTGGATAACACACAGTCAGGAGATGCTACACATCACAGTACATTCTGATATCAGTGGCAGTGTTGTGGTGAACAGGCATGTAGTCCACTGCACTTACACTGTGGTTACTATATGTGGGCAATATGCAGAGAGCTACCAATATAGTGGTTGTTGCCTAGCCAAGTGTGTTTGTGTATGAGACATGGGTGGAGCGTGTTCTCTGGGTAATATGAGGGTTGCCTATATTGTTCACCGATCCATAATGTCACATGTAGGGCTATGGATTGTCTACACCAGCATCTCTGCTATTTGACATCTGTTGCCCTTGTAAGGGGAACATTGTGACATATAGTAAGTCCTCAATATAAGAATTTAGCAAAACCCAGCCCACAATGAATCCTGTCATTAAACAATCACAACAACCTCCACACAGGATACTGATGACTAACACACACACTTGCCAGTACAGAGATTTAAACCCCTACCTAGCTATGTATTGCTACTATAGTGTATCGCATTTATCACACATGCCACATAGCTTATTGGATGGACATTGTCCCAAATTACTTCTAAAGTGAAGAACATCACCAGCCCTTGTAAATACTGGCACTGGGTGATGTAATGGGTGAGAGATCTCAAAAATAATTTTACCCTAATAACACATTTACATTTCCCAAGGGTGAGGTTCAAACCTCTATCTAACAACCTTTATGGACCATTATGTTACACCTTTACTACATGCACCACTGATCTGATGTAGTATAGGCTTCGCAACAGACACTTGTAAGGTGGGTGATATCTGCAGGACTGCTAAAGTCAGGCTCTGAGATGTGTACTGGCTTTAAATAGGGACAAAAACTTTGAGGTACGCACACAAACACTTGCCACAGATGGGATTTAAACCCATAGCTGTGCAGTTACTGCTACCATACTATTCCACATTTATGGCACGCACCACAGAGCTTATAGGGCTAACCCTTTTCCAAAGGTATATTTCAAGGTAGATGACATCAGAACCCTTCCTAAAGTAGGGCAATGGGAGGTGTAGTGACTGTGAATGGCCTCCGAAGCATAATTCTCTACACACACACACACACACACACACACACACACACACACACACACACACACACACACACACACACACACAGACTTTCATAGTTGCCATGTCTGGAATTAGAACTCCTACCTAACTAGTACATCACACTATAGCATTGCAGAGTTATATCATGCACCATGGAGCTTAAAAGGCTAACCCTTCTCCAAAGGTGTATGCCAAGGTGAATGACATCAGCAGCCTTGCTAAAGTAGGGGAATGAGAGGTATAGTGACTGTGAATGGCCTCAAAAGCATTATTCTCTAAACATACACACACAGAGTTTCACAGTTGCTATGTCTGGAATTAGAACTCCTAATTAACGAGTATATCACACTATAACATTATGTAGTTATCACACACGCCGCAGAGCTTAAAAGGCTAACCCTTCTCCAAAGGTGGATTTCAAGGTGAATGACATAAGCAGCTTTGCTAAAGTAGGGCAATGGGAGGTGTAGTGACTGTGAATGGCCTCCAAAGCATTATTCTATACACACACACACACACACACACACACACACACACACACACACACACACACACACACACACAGAGTTTCACAGTTGCCATATCTGGGATTAAAACTCCTACCTAGTACATTACACTATAACATTACACAGTTATAGCACATGCCACAGAACTTATAGGGCCGGCCTTTCTCCAAAGTTGTTTTTCAAGGTGAATGGCATCAGCAGCCTTGCTAAAGTAGGGCAATGGGAGGTGTAGTGAGTGTGAATGGCCTCACAAGCATTGATCCCTACACACACAAACACACAAAGTTTCATACTTGTCATGTTTGGGATTAGAACTTCTATCTAACTAACATATCATACTATAGCATTACACAGTTATAGCATACACCACAGAGCTTATAGAGCTAGCCCTTCTTCAAAGTTGTTTTTCAAGGTGAATGACATCAGCAGCCTTGCTAAAGTAGGGCAATGGGAGGTGTAGTGACTGTGAATGGCCTCAAAAGCATTGATTCCTACACACACAGAGTTTTACAGTTGCCATGTCTAGGACTAGAACTCCTACCTCACTAGTATATCACACTATAGCATTACACAGTTATAGTACATGCCACAGAGCTTATAGGGCTTGCCCTTTTCCAAATTTGTTTTTCAAGGTGAATGACATCAGCAGACTTGCTAAAGTATGGCAATGGGAGGTGTAGTGTAAATGGCCTCAAATGCATTGATCCCTACAAACACACACACACATGCACACACACACACACACACACACACACACACACACACACACACACACACACACACACACACACACACACACACACTCTTGCCAAATCTGGGATTAGAACTCCTATCTAACTAGTATATCATTCTATAGCATTACACAGTTATTGCACATGCCACAGCGCTTATAAGGATGATCCTTATCCAAAGAGATATTTCAAGGTGATTGACATCAGCAGGCTAGCTAAACTAGGGCAATGGGGAGTGCAGTGTGTGTGAATGGGCCATAACCTATTCCTCTGGAAACACACACACAACACTCAGTCACACAACTTTACATTTGACAGGATTGTGCATACAACTGCTAGATGAATATTGACTTGTACTATCATGTTACACAGTTATCATAAGCACCACATACGCTATAATGCTAAGGGCTACCAGAAGCAAATGTCTACAGTGACAGCATTGGCACATCGTGTGATATTGGCCAATTGGATATGTGGTGGATGGGGCAGGCCTCATGATGGGAGGCTTTTTGTCACTGTCTGTCCCTGTCTTCTCCACATCTATGTTTGTGTATGTTTGACCTATTATAGTGTGTTGTCCTTGGACATATGCGGGTATTCCTATCCAATGTGTGTGAAAAGCATGACTGGTTTGCAATTGGGAGTGTGCGCACAGACATCTGCAACTGACAGATATGTATAGCCCACTGTTTTGCCAGACATGGGCTTCATTTCTCTAAGTGTGGGAGCATGCCCAGTATAACCTTTTGTATTGAATGTGTGAATCCATTCCAGGTAGGTTGTACTCCAGTGCAGGCATTTGTGTTCTACACCTTCAGCTAGCAACCGGTTTCTGCAGGATATCTGTAGATAGGTTGACAATATGGGGTCACAATGGGGAAAGGATAGTGGGTTACTGTAACTAATTGTGTCTGTGCTGCTTCTGCTACACGGTTTTGGTGTTAGCAGGGATATTCAAGCATATGTACTTCTTCACACTGTGATGTATTATGTCATCAACTACTGACAAATATACGTATTTACTCACAGTAATATCCTGGGGAATACAAGATGAATGAAGCTGTGTCCAGTATTGTGCTCCACAGCCTACATATTGTTGCACACTCATGCCATTTTGGAGGGGCGGCTGCAGACACTTGCTGATGGGTCTGTGTAAATGGTCCAGCACCTTGGTAATCTGGTGGCTGCGGATCCCATGCTTGTACATCTATTGGTGTGACAGAATGGCCATATCCTGCTATTGCCATACCTCTCAGCTGTACAGATTCACACAGGTTACCCAGAGGCAGAGCTCATATATCTGATCATTACCCCTTCACATTGTGGTTTACAAGCAGGTTTGTAGCCACCGATTCCTGTGTTTGCATGCAAGGATAGTATGGGCACACATCACAGTTTCAGACTTCACAGACTCCATGGCATCCGTACTTCTACCCCCCACCCTTTTAGTCTATCATCTTCCTAACATTATGCAAGCGATATCTGATAAGCATCCCTATAGTTATCACTTCATACCAGCAGTATTTAGGGGTTAGTCCACAGTTCATGCAGTAGGACATTGTGGACATGCTACTGGGATTTGTTGACATGGCCTTGCATTTGTGTTCTGTGGATTATGCTATGTCGTTATTTGGGACTCCATGAGGTACATACATTGGCAGTACATGTGAGACACAGGCTTTTGACAGAGGACTGTAGGGCATTTGGTAGTGATGCAAGCCATCTGTAGCAGGCCAGTGCATTCTGTCACTCCTACAGTCCCAGGCTGCAAGCCACTGTATTCCCCTGGGGTGACAGGGTGGGTGTGCAAGATGTTAATGGCAATAGTTTTTGTCCTTATTAATCCATTGGTGTGGATGCTGACATGATGCTGCTTACAGCCAGGGATACACCTGCATGGGACACCTCTTCAGCATGCTGCATTCTGTGGGTATTCCCATACAGAAGTGGGGGTCATATTGTACTCATTCCCAAAAGCAGGGATATGACCTGTGAGGTATTGTGGCTGATGGTGGGATGAGCTGAGTGCATGTGTGCTATGGAAGCTACTTGCAGCTGACTCACAGATATATGTGGGGCATTCCCCTTATGCTGGCTTGTGCAGGGACATCAGCAGTTTATCAGTACTTCATAACTGTGCCTTTTGTGGTCTGCTAGTGTTTGGCCACTCTACATCAGTATTCCATACTACACAGACAACTAATGTGCTGCTAACCTGTATGTACAATTCCAAAAGTGTGTCCATTTGACAGTAACATTTTATACACTCTCTGTCTAGGGTACTTCCACCTGCGTACTGTTTGTATGTCTGGGCCCATATTCATGTCATGTCCATCTTTTAGATGTTGCTGGATTGGGTCTTGCTGGGATGTATTGTATTTGGCACTGCAGTTGTTAGAACTTGGCCCTGTCATCAACAGTACTGGCCATTGGCCACCAGAACACAACCCTCCATGCCTACAAGTTGACCACTTTCACACAATATACAACACACAACAACCTAACACACAGAGCCCTGCATATTCTACACTTGCAACAATCTATCCTGCTAATTTGGCCAGCTCAGGTAATCTGTGCTCCACTGTTATTATACCCACATGTACATTTCTACATAGGATTGTGGTGTGTGTGTTTGTGTGTGTGTGTGTGTGGGGGGGCAGACCTGACAACTGTAAATATTTGCTATGACCGTACTGGTATTTCAGGTACTCTGTTGGCTTCCATTTCATTCTTTATTCTGATCTATTATTTTATTTATTTTATTTTACATTTGTTGACCGGGCTAGTCTAACTGGATACATGTCCATTTTCAGTAGAGGCCCGGGGAGAAAAGCTCCAGGAAAACATACAAAATGAATAGAGGATATAACAGAAACAATGTAAACAGCAGTAATTGTTACATAAAAACATTGTACCAAAAAATTGATTAAAATGTTTTTTTTTTTTAAAAGAAGCTTAGTAACTATAGCATAATCAAAATCATTTAAGGGTAGTATACTGAAGAAGGTATAATATACTTGTAAACATTGAATTTATATGCAAAACATAGTATATAGAAGCATTATAGGAAGGTTGTAGTAAATGTAGGTTGAAAATTAGAGTCAAGAAAAAATGTTAGTCAGGGTTGGTACATTATTATGCAGACTAGAGGTATATCAGTGTAGAACATTTCAGTTTCAGACTTCTTACCCTTCAGAACTAACATACCACTGCCTGACCTGTTGTAGTCTGTCTGTGTAGGTCTGGAGGGGGGGCTGTTCTCTATTGCCATTAATCGGAGGCCTTAGCACAGCCTTTCTTTGTGGTTATCTACACCTGTCCTGCTGGCTGAGACTGTTGTTGGGTATGTGAGCCTTACTGACATGCATGTGTGTGTCCTATGGACACACATTTGGCCCACCACATGTCCTGCAGTGGAATTTGTCACCTTGTCTAGTACTACCTACTATGTTGACACCAGCATTTGTTATAGATTTCATGCTGCCCATATAGGTGTCTATTATCTGCTGCCATCTCATTCTGCCACCTGATTCCCTTGCATGCGTACAGCCATACCATGGATACAAGTTGCAGAACATACTACTCCATTCAGCAATTGATAGTGAGAGTGACTTACCTTGTGGCTGTGCCAGTATTGAGGATGGTGCTGGAGAGCTGACTATGTTGGATGAACATAGTGCACTCCCTATACATGGTTAAGCACAGGTAGTGTCATGTTTGGTATCCCTTTTACTGTATGTGTGAGTCAGAGAGAGGTGTCATTCCCTAGGTTCCTACTGTGTCAGTGTATTTGCTATTCATTGCCTCTTTGCCAAAGCCTGGGCATACTGGGCATGCCTCCTTCTGTCTACAGGGGCAGACTCAGGTTGTTCCTTCTCTGAGTCACTCTGTGTCTGTGCTGGCCTTGGCAATGGTGGGGGGCTGTTTGGCCCTCCCCCATGCTATTCCTGTTGCAGTTGTTTCCACAGGATCATATTGTGTAGCATGGCACATACAATGACAATTTGGGTAGATGTAGCTGGATAGTACTACAAGACTCCACCAGATATCTCCAGGCACTGGAACCCTGACTTGGGCATCCCAAACACACACTCTCTATTATAATTCTGTTCTGTGTGTGTGCCTCATTATGGAGTTCTTGTTCGGGTGTGTGTGCATTTCTGATGGCTGTCATCAGCCACGGCTCCAGTGCGTAACCAGCATCCCCCACTAGGTGGCAATATGGGTTGTCCCCACTGGCAAATCTCTGGTACAGCTGCATCATATGCCAGATGTGAGAGTCATGGTAGCTTCCAGGGCTGCCAGCACAAACATTCATTATAATGCCCTGGGCATCGCACTTGACCTGGCAATTGATGGAGGGGAGGCCCTTGCCGTTTATGTAAACCCTACCCCACTCACTGGATGGTGCTTTGATGTGTATGTGCGTGTAGTCTATAGCACCCACTACTTTATGGTATTCTGCTATTTGGTGGAAGAGATGCATATTGCTGGTCAACGCCTCATGGGTGTTGTGGAAATATTTGTGCTCACCGGCATGTGCTGACATGGCATCCAAGAACTGGTGGAGTACCCTGGATGTTGATGCCTGTGAGATCCCCATGATATCCTCAGTTTGCCTTTGGAAGGTACTTGTGGCTGGTACTATAAAGTCTACACATACCTTGGTATCCACTGGGATAGGTTCCCCTCTGTTGGTTCTGTGTGTGAGGCGTGGCCGGCACAGCTCAACAATTTGCTGTAGGAGGTCCCTGTCCACCCTATAGTGCTCCACTATCTCCAGCTCATGTAGTTCCTGGTAGGTTACCCCGGGTCTGTGCACTCTTCTCCTTCTCACTGTGGATTGGTCATCAGCATTCTCATCCTCACCACCCTCAGCCTCTTCCACATGTTGATTTATGAGAGCAAAAGCAGCCCCTATCATTTTGTTGCTTTTGTTAGGTAACATTTTCCCATTTGTGTACACTGGTGGTGTAGAGTTTGTGGGAAAAAACAAATGGAAAGGTGCTTGCATAGTTTATAGTAGTGTGCTGGGCTGGGCTGGGGTGCTGCCTGTGTAATTGGCTAATTCTGATACATTTCACCTGCCAGCTTTGCTAGTTCTCCTTGATTACCTTCCTACTGCTGTTTTCCCTTCCCATTGCCTTCCTGATTAAGCCCCAAGGCGCGCCGTGCAAACACCATGCTCAGATGTGAACGGAGCTGCTATTTCCTGGGTTTTTTTTGTTTGTTTGTTTAAAAGCACACCCATTTAGGCAATGTAAAGATTGCTAGGCAGCTTCAGACACATCCCCTTCCTTTGCTCTGCTAAACTAGGGGCAAATTCGAGCCACAAAGCTCCAATAAGCTTACAGTATGCCTGACACACCCCTCTATGATGTCAGCTGACTCTTAGGCTTGCACCATGCTTTTCCTGCACCTACACGGTTGGGTGCTGGCTAGCAATGAGGGGAAATGTGTGATTCAGTATCATTCCCCTCATTTGCATAGAATTGGCTGCTAATGCATAGTTACAAGTCTAACACTGAGCCTTCCCCCTTAGCAACCACTTTTCAGTGGCCTTGTTTTCTTCTGCCTGCCATTGACTATAATGG
The DNA here is from genome assembly GCF_019279795.1 of Protopterus annectens. Lineage (NCBI taxonomy): Eukaryota > Metazoa > Chordata > Ceratodontiformes > Protopteridae > Protopterus > Protopterus annectens. Next base: position 870,464,303 of record NC_056725.1, on the reverse strand, counting down.
CAAAATTGTGATTTTACCTAAAAAGCTTTTTTCAAGGTTTTATTTTTATTTTTGGGACGATCCTGTTTGTTTGCCGCTGCCCTATGCTTAAATGGCTGAAATCGGCCAAAAAAATAAAAGTTATTTTTTTGTTATTTTTAACCTATTTTCCATGCCAATGGCCATATATTTGACCATTGGCATGCCTTCCACATTATATACACTCTTTATTTGGAGCTGTCACGGCTCTATTTTGTAGTTTGCAACTCAGTTACTAGCCATATGCATTTTTGCAGGTTACACTACTCCTGCACGGACGGCTGCCAGCTTCCTGGATCACTAATTCACCTCATTTACATGTTTTTTCCCTGCAAATGGGGTAATTAGCATACAGGAGCTGTGTCCATGCAGGAATAGTGCAAGAGCGCTCGTGCACATCCCAGGAGATCCCTGGATCTCTCGGCGGCCATATTGCCTCCAGAAGCTCTTGTACTATTCCTGCTTGCCATGCAGAGCTTGCTGAATCCTGGGGAAGGTCTCTGTTTCATGTTTCATCCAAAGGACTTCACTATCCCCCCCCCACACACACACACACACTGCAGTACAGTGGAAGTACTGGAAAACTAATCCACACACTGTTGGGGAGGGAGAGAAAGCCCACAGAGGTCTGATTTTCCAGCACCAAAGGTGAGTATATTACTTGCTGACATACTGACACTACACTTAAACAGTTCAAACATTGATTCTCCTTGGATTGCACATAAAATGGTTATTGCAATACTTAGTATGTTATCAAGAAAACATTGATTTGAATATTTTATGAGAGGTTAAAACATTTACACTACATTATTTGCAAGCATAGTTCAAGCCGTGGTAGTGCAGTGGTAGCGTTGTCACCTCACAGCAAGAGGTTCTCCCGTTCGATTCTCAGCTGGAGCACCTTCTGTGTGGAGTTTGCATGTTCTCCCTGCAGTTGAGTGGCGTTTGAAAGACATGCTGAATGGATGTACCTTTGTTGAAGGTTGGGCATCGTGCTGGCACCTTGGCACCATAAAAATCTACTGCCAATCATTAGAGGACCAGAGTTCTGCTTTGGCGACCCCTAACTGGGAAAAGCCGAAAGAAGAAGATTTGCAAGCATAGTGCACAGTAATGATAGTGCAATGAAATACTGCATTGATTAGTACATTTTTGAAATTTGGAAAGCACTAATTAGAACATTCTAAGAGCATATAACATTTTCAAGCTGTCATTTATAAGAATTACTGTACCTATAGCCTAGACTAACCTGTGTGGACATTACTGTTATTGCGATCACTACACAGATTAAAGATAATGTTTCATTTTTAAATTTCTGTCTCTTTATGAAAAGTATAGCTCTGTATAGCTATTATCTAAAGACAGGGGTGAGACATGGGTGTTGGATAAAGCAGACTTAAGGATTTTAGAAGTTTAATGGACACAGAAAACAGAAGCCTACCACAAAGTAGAAGGAAATCAGCAAACCTAATTCACTCTATTTCTGATCCTCAGAAATATATCATTGTTAAGGTGCAATCCATCAAGTGATTAAAAGTAGCACTAATATTTCATCTGCACATACTGAAAGTTAATGATGTCAGAAAACCGGGCAGCAGGTATTTCTACATTCCATGATGTTAAGACCAAAGCAAGGGGAAAACTGTAGGTCCACCTCTATAAAAAGCAATGCATGCAGAAAAAGGACAAAAAGAAGCAGACTTCAAAAAAGAAAGAATACCAATTTACCAATCCAGAAAAAAAAAAAAACTAGGGTTAAGTTCTCCATCCCCACTGATTTGCTGCTGCTAACGCCCAATCATTTCTCAGTCTAGATGATGACATTGTTTCTTACAAATAGAATTGGGTGTTAAGTGCTAGCTGAAATATTGTAAACAGCTGAAAATTAAACAGATGAAACAAAAAGAATCAGGCAAGTGACAGGGGCAAGTGAGAGAGTCCGTCAAACAGGTAGTAAGCATGGTGATAATATTCAGATAAGTAAAATGCCTGTAGTGGGATGAATGCAAAGAAAATGGTACAAAACAAGAATGGTATTGACACTCCAGAGCACTTTTCAATTCCTTCTCTATTAGGCTTTGATGTTTACATGTATATTTAAGTGTGAACACTAGAGGACAGTGAAGATCTATCCATCCAGTGAAGATTTTTTTACATTCCTTGTTCTTTGTTACTAGTTCACAGCATAGCCAGATGTGGATTTTTAATGTGATCTGCGCCTGGAGTTCCTTCAAAGAGACGTCTGACAACATCCACTGTAGGTATACGTCAAACTCTTCTTTTGTTGGTTAATCATTAAATTAAATGTTGGTGAAACACAGAAAATGTTTCATCTCCATCATGTGTGTGCTGTGGAAGAAAGTGTGCTCTTAAAAGTGAATGATAGTGCCATTATTATTCACTGTACACACTTCACTGTATAGCGCACATGTTCAGAGCTAATAAATGAATACATATAGATATGCATCTTGTCCAATGATATCACAAATTTAATTGAAATATTTATAGATTATTGTATTATATGTTTTTTGAATTGAAGTAACCATGAATGGAACTGCTTCTAAGTATAAAGGATGGATAGCACACTCTGGCATAAAGGTAATGTAGCCAAAATCAGCAACAAATGTATTAACAAAATTGCATGCCTTCCACATCCTTTGCCTACTGTATAATACATTCCATCTAAATACATTATGAAAGCTCGTTTGGAATGATTACCAAACTCTATCTGGTCTCAGAAACAAACTGACATGTTATGTAAGTACTTGACTTTTGTAATATGCAGCAGCGTTGAATGATCTCTTAAAAACTGTTTTATATTACTGAGCAAGAAATTCAGCTTAACATATGAAATACGTACATTACACATGCTGTCACTATAATATGTACCCAGCATCCAAAATAATACTTTACTATTCAAACCCAGGTTGCTGATAACATTGCTGGGATCAGGGTACCTATGCCAGACAAGTAGTCCCATTCATTAATTGTTTATTTGTATGCCTGGATTGCTTGTTTTGCATTTTGGTGACTTGGGATTGAGTAGGTACCTAACTGTGTAAACAATATTTGATGAATATTTAGACCTTGTCTCTGTAACATTAGACATAGCACTTAAGCAGCAGATCCTTCTTTGTGTAAATCTCTTGAACATTTTATGTTGTTTAAAATCTTTCTTTTCTTTATTAGTCCAGCTAAACAGAAATTTCTAACTCCTGTTCCACTCTCACCAAGGTAAAATTTGCTAACATCAATTCTGAGCATATTTGTACATGAAAAGAATTTGACGGTAGAGGTCCAAAGCTCTCAATCTCTTAGATCAAAATATCTGGACAAAGCCATAAAATAATGGGAGGACAAAGGCCCAAAAATAGGGACAGTTTTTGACTATTGCTCTTACAAACTTAGAAAGTTGATAGAATAAAAGCTTTTGCATTAGTATGAATTTTCTGAAAGGTATGGTCTGAATCTGACATGTGTCTCATTATTTTCTGACTTCAGTCCTCAAAAATTTGGCAATGACTTGCCAGAAAACCACACTTTTATGAGTAACAGGCCAAAATAAGAGGCAAACATCTGGACTTTCTGCAAAAAGCTGTACAGATGAGAGGTATGTAGAGGTCTTTATATGAAGAAATGTTAAAGATGTACAAAATAAAAAGTAACAAAATACTTAAGCAAAGTCACTTTAGTTCAGAAGCAGGTCTTTCTCATATTTCAGAGGATCTCTTTTTTGGTTCCCAGCTGGACTATGTCCTGTGTGGAGTCATGTCTTTCCTGTACCTTTGTAGTTTTTCAAAAGGTCTCAGTTTCTCCCAGCATCCCAGTTTCATGCCATTAGATTATTTATTTATTTATTTGGTTATTTCAGTTTGATGACCGGGGAAGTCCGCTGGGCCAAGAAGAGCCCATTTTTAGTGGAGGCGCAGGGAGAAAAGCTCCACAATAATTGCAAGTTACATTTCACATGTTACAAAAGGACATAGTTCATACAGCTAATTAAACATTTACAGATAAGCTCCATGATATTTGCAACTGACTTGTCACAATGTTACAAAAATAAAAGACATAATTCAATACAGAAATTTCAACATTTACATAAAATGAATATTTTTGTTTTAAATGAACTGGTAGTACTCTAGAATGATTAACTGGTAGTACTCTAGAGTGATTAACTGGTAGTATTCCAGAATGCTCATATGTGTACAAGCATTATGCGAGTGGGTACATTTTTGACTCCAGTGATGAATTAATATTCCAATGCAGGACATCCTTCTTCGCCTTGAGTCCACTAAGTAGTGGTAAAGGTTTTAAATTCCTCCTGACCTTGACCTTGATAAGGCCTTATCAGAGAATTACAGAAAGGATATCCCCCACCTACCCCCAACTCAGCACATTTATATTCTAACTCTGAGGTTTTGTCAGGGGGATGATATATTTTGATTTTCTAAAAAAAAAAAAAAAAAAAAAAAAAAAAGAATACTTTCTTTCCATTATATCTCATCTGTGCAGACATGGAATCAGAGTACAAATCTAGCAAGGGTCTAGGTATGCATAAAACCTATTCTGGGGGTGGACAGCTTGCCACTCTACAAATCCAAGTAAAATGCAAGTGCCTTCTTTTTTGTTTGTTTGTCTTATCTGAGCTACTTGTCTGTAACCTGCTTTCTTTCCTTTTGTCCACTTTCATGGTGTACACTTCTGGACTCCTTTTCCATCTGTTGAGATTCATAACTAATTTAGGACTACATTTACAGAAACAGTACTGACAATTATAAGAAATCTGTTATATTTTCAGCATTAACACCTGCAGGTGAATGAAATATGTTAAAAAACAACAAAATTCACGTACTATATAACCAACGAACACAGCAAAGGAAGCAGCAAACCAGTTGAAACAAGTATAACTGTTTAATCCACATTAAGCGCTTTCTTCCCTCTAAGATACAAGGGACTTCATCAGAACCCTGTGATGAAGTCCCTTGTATCTTAAAGGGAAGAAAGCGCTTAACGTGAATGAAATATGTTAGTTTTCCCAACAAATTTGTACAGATGCAATATCTTAATAGATCTTTTCTTTCTGGTTGGTCCTCTTTTTCTCAATGATAGAATTTGCAGAGATTACAATAGCATATAGGGTATGAAATGCTGACATGTTTGCTTGTCCACTTGAATTAAAATTATTCAGATTTAGGATTTAGTAATGTACTTGTGTGTAGCTTCTATGCATTGCACAAGTCTGTCTTTTGTATCTAGATAATTTGTAGTTTCCTTGGCATAGTAAAGGGACCTGTTTATCTCACTGAAACTGTAGGCTATTCCAAGAAGGGGCACACAAGACAGTCAGATCATAGCAAACAGATAACACTAAATGCAATCCAGTTGAGAAGGCAATGTCAATTGACTCCAATATTTTTCTCTCAAGAAAACCCTATGAACATAAGCAACCAGTTAAAGGTCCAGCTTGGGTCTGCTTGGAAGTAGAAGAGACTAGAAAAAATTGTGGTAGACATTATGATGGATAAAGTTGAGAAGATGACCATGTATGGAGGTGCTCAGAGGCAAGTGAAAAAGCTAGTATTATAAAATACATATATCTATTTCAACTGGAAATTAACTAGCTGGGATTCCACAGGAGAAAAGAAAAGCTAGATGATTTCTTGAAGTTTTAGGAGAGCTGGGGCAGAGCACAGAGCATATAAGAGTAAAATCATCTGCACATTGAACAGTGGTGTCAAGTTTGGTTGCAGTATGAAGTCTGTTTGTGACTATATTGAATAAGAGTCAAACCAGTATTGTTCTTTGTGGGACTCCCACTGTGACTTGTAGAAAGGGTGAAAGTTCATGGTGCCATTTATCAGCCTGTTTTCTGCTTGATAGGTAGATGTGGCACCAGGAAAGGGAGGTCATACTGAGTCCTAGAGATGACAGTTCAAGGAGAAGTTTTTGGTGGGAGACAGTGTCAAATGTGGTGTCAAAGGCTTTTGAGAAATCAATGAAGAGTGATGAAACTAAGTTAACATTATTTCATTTTTATGATATTAGTGAAGCTAAGGAGATGGTTGTTATACAATGATTAGGGTGGAAGTTGTGTTTTGGACAAGAGAAGTGGTTGATGCGATCGGTGTGGATACATTTTGCTATGATATTTGATAGTTGCAATAAGATTGCATTGGGTACTGTCTTTGTTGAATAGAATAATGTAGAACATTTTCTAGATGGCAGGAACATATTTTTCTGTTACTGAATAGTTTATTAACATGGAGATGGGAATACCAGAGCATCTGCTTGCAGTTTTAGATATTTCAGCTGACAAGATGTCAGTAGCTGAGGTTGCTAGTTTTAGATTATGTAGTGGGGGTTTTTACAGTCTGAAAAGTAACACTGTCCATATTATTATTTAAAATGGGTGGTGTGAGGAGAGAGGTCTGTGTGTTTTTCTTTGATTTGTTAAAGAATAGTGTTTGGACTTGAATTGGGTTGCAATGTTGTCTTTGTTGTTAGTGGTTGTGGTAGTGGGGGTGGTAGGTTGGCCAGCAGGAGATGTTTTTTAATAGATGACCAAAATAATTTGGGATTGTTATGGTGTTTGTCTTGGAGCTTTGAGCAGTAGAACCATTTGTCATTTGAATCTGTTTTTCGTTTGATAAATTTCTAAGTTGTCTAAATGTTTAGAAAGTATGAAGGGTTTAGTTTGAATACCACCATTTCTAGGTGTTTGCTCCCTGTATGAGTAGTAGTTTCCATTGTCAGCTTTGAGATTGGAATTGATTTCACTCTTTTTGATCTAATTGGTGTCAATTAATTTAAGATACTATAAAAGGTATTGTTAAAGTGAGAGGTGGTGTTCTCTAGAGGCATTGTATTTAATAGATTCCAGTTAGAGAGGTAGAGGAGATGTGTTTGTTGAAGTTAATTAATTAAGCACTTGATTGTTTATTACTATCTTATTTAAGTTATACCACTGTCTCAGTACATATGTTGGGAGATGATCACTAATACCAACAGCTAAGCATCCAGAAGTATTTATAGCATTAGTTTTATTGGATAAAATCTATTCCAGTATTGATTACCTATTTGTTTTTTGTTTTTTTTTTGTCTCTTCTTGTAGTATTGTGGATTGGTTTTGAGAAACCAAATGGATTTAATGAATTTGAGTGAGTTGCTAAGTTACAGGTTTGCCAATCAAATCAATATTTAGGTCAGCCATTATGATGGTTTCTTGGTGTATGTTTTGGTATACCCAGTAGAAGATATCTTTGACTATGGTTATGTTGGTACCTGGTGAAAAATGTATCACTGCAGTGCTTATGGTCTTTTTGCTGTTAATTCAGACTTAAAAGATAATAATTTTTGCACATTAATACTCGTGCAGATATCCACAGACTTTCATTCAGCTGTATTGGAAAGGACAGAGGGTGAGTAATGCAATACTGCAACAGACTACATCTAACCTGTTCCCTGAAAGGAGATCTCTGATGATGTACTTCTGCCTGGTCCCCAGGCCAGTCTCTGACTCTCAACCTCTGTATATTGAAAAATGTAATATAGCTGATGAAATCAGCAGTGTCTGTTGAGGACAAGATAGTGTCCAATATGCTGGTGTAAAAGGCTCTCTCTAATGTCAAGCAAAAGCTCTTACACACACACACACACACACACACACACACACACACACACACACACAGTTGACTGCAGTGACTGCAGTGAGAATAGAACCCTTATCTATCTAGGTACACAGAGTACAGACCACAGTACTTTATGCAAGCAGCACAGCTCAAGTGTGAATTGGAGTGTGTCAGACAATGCCTTATTGATTATTGTGAGAATAGAACCCCTACCAACCTATGTACACAGACTATGGACCACAGTACTTTATGCAAGTGCCATAGCTCAAGTGTGATTTGGAGTGTGTCAGACAACACTTTATAGCTGATGACAGCAGCAGTGGCTGGTCAGGAGAATATGATAATAACAGTGTTCAACATGCTGGTGTAAAAGTCTCTTTGCAATGTCAAGCAACAGCTGACACACACACACACACACACACACGCACACACACACACACACACACACACACACACACACACACACACACACACACACGCACACACACCATTTGACTTCCATAAGAGTAGAACCGCTACCTTCCTAAATACACAGACTATAGAACACAGTACTTAATGCTAGCACCATGGCACAAGTCTGTTTTCTATAGGACTGCAGATGAACATATGGTAGATGACAGCAGGCCATGTAGGAGAGAAGATGTTGAGAGGCCTGTATGAAATAGATGTGTAGACATATGCAAGTATCAAAATACTAGCATCCATGCTATTGCGGAAGTAACTGTCTTCTTTCTAGACACACACACACACACACACACACACACACACACACACACACACACACACACACACACACACACACACACACACACACACACACACACACACACACACACACACACACACACACACACACACACACACACACACACACCAAGTCGGTTGCAGTGAGAACAGAACCTCTACCTAAGTACACAGATTACAAAACTTGCTACACATCATTAATTGAGCTGCGGGTCAAAGGGTTCACAAGCACCAATGCACACCCAACAATGTGATACAAACATTGCAGTTTCTGCAGTAATGAAGCTACCTTATGTGCCACCAGCAACCATGTCCTATGTGTCACTGCCTGTGTTTTTTGTGTCTATCAGATACTCCATGGCACAACAAATTGGCAAATCAGCTTCAGCAATGATGTCCATGGTAGCAGCTGATGTGTGTGGTTTTGTAATGTTAGAATTGCTGGGTGTACCATAACACTAGTCATTAGTGATATTGAAATGCTAAGCTGTGTATTAGATATGTGCAAAGTACAAGAACATGCCAAGCCCACATCCTAATCTCTACAGCATAGAAAATATATCCTTAGAACCCATATAAAGTCTTTGATGGCCTGCACAAAAATGATGGGTATTCTTACACAGTGGCTCAACATCCCCCTAGCTATTGTAATACACATTATCAGGCATGATACATACCTGCAACCTTACAGTTGTGCAGGTAGAATTACAACTTTTATGGCAGAGTGAACATTGGCTATAGGTAATAGTCATTGTTGGTGTAATACCCTAACCCTGTGTACAAAATGGGAAAAAAGGGAGGTGATGCCAATTTCACTGCTGGTGATGGCCCATTGCTCAGTTTAAGTAAAAATATTCTTCCACATTTGCTCTTCTATCCAGCCACTGCTGCCGTGCATTACCCTGCCTCATGTTGCTTTTGTATCACAATAAATATAATGCCACACCTGTCATCCAGTTGTAAACATCTTAATAAAACACTAAGATAGTTCATATATGTGAAATCCTGCATATAACAATGTTCAGTAAATAAAGCATGCAGAGACATAATGTGTATAGTGCCACATATTTTATTGCATATCTTCAGACAACTAAGCGATATTGCATAAATTGAATCTTTTCAGAAGTATAATGAAATATTTGTCAAGCAACAAAACTATATTATGGTGACAAACATAGTACAACATAATGAAATAATAGGAGTGATGAAAAAAATGAAATATGCTTACATAGGAACTGTACTAGTCAAGTGATCACAGTGACCATAAGATTCCTAGCCATACACACCTTTAAGAAGACACACTTAAAAAGCTCTTGCCACTTTTTTCAAGCACTTCACAGAGTTCATCTCCAAAATAACCCTGGTGTAAATCTATGTTTATCCATCCAGTTATCCAGTGTAGCCTGAAAGGTGGCCAAAGTAGTAGTTTGTTCATCCTGTAGAGTAACTTATTCCATAGGCTGTGAATTTGTCCTTCCAGCAAGTCTTGATTATTTACTGGTGCAGATTTACACCCTACGTGCAGGTAGTTGCAAAGCCAACAAACAGGATTTGGTCTTTCATGGCTCAAAAGGAGAGGAATGGGTTACCTCAGAACACTTGGAGGATACTGAGTATGACAGTCATGCAAATCTATTGCTGCAGTTGAAGGATTTAAGACCTTTAATCTTCTTAATTAGACATTTTTGGAGAATTTCCATTTGAGAGATATTGTTTGGATTTCTACATACCAAAATAAAGCATTGCAATTGATTATGAGCTTGATGAGGGAAGAGTACAGTAGTGTGATGACTTTTTTTGGATCTTGAAGAAGTTAATTGGGCCATGGTAGAAAGATTTCTCACTATGGTGAAATATGATAATCGAATGAAGATAGAGAGAGAGTTGTCCATATAAATACCAGGTCTCTTATGATTAGAGGCCTAGCTAGGGTGGAGCAAAGGGGGGCAGATACCCCAGGCACCATGCTTTAGGGAGGATGATTGGGAGATATTGCTTGTGTAGTGCTGGTGTTCATTTCTGTACTGCTTTTTTGGTCAGTACCAGAGTGTTTTAGTACCTATTGTAGCACACAAAGGATTTGCTGTAGTTTTTAGAAATAGAAAGAAGACCTTTCTTTAATATTTTTGCTTAGGTAAAGAAGGAACATATTTCTTCCTTTCTTCTACTTCTTCGGGTTAGAATAGTGGAACACAAGATGCACCAGATGCTAGGTGAATCAGTTATGGTTCATGGTGTATGACCAAATCCATCTGAAGAGGAGTTCCATTTAGAACATAAGAAGGAACAGCTTTTCTGCTGAATGTTACTATGCTGCACTTTTTTACATTTCACTTGAGACCATTTTTGGCACACCAGGTATATTCACATTTCAAGCCTTTGCCAGAATTGTTTAGAATCAGTGGATGAGCAGATAACAGTGTCCAACTTACAGCCCTCAGCAGATTGTTCAAACTGATTTCTAGGATATCAGCTTGGAGTCTATAAATTAATGACAAATAGGACAGAGCCCAGAACTGATCCATTAGGCATCCCGGTAGTTACAAATTTACATTCTATGAGTGAACCAGCAACTTTAACAACATGAGATCTGCTGGATAACCAATTTGTAATCCAGCAGACATTGTAGAGGATAATACAAGCATGGGGGATAATGTCAAAAATCTTGGCTAGGTCAAGATAAGCAGTGTACACAAAATGAGCACTATCTACAACCCCTGTAACATTTTTAAAGAAACTTACTTGGTTTAGGACACAGGACCTGCTCTTCATAAAACCAAAATGATTTGGATCTTGATTGGAGAGTTACCATTATCTGCATAAATGAGCTCTGATATGATACATTCTATGGCTTTGTATATAGGGCTGGTGAAGCTGATGGGTCTGTAATTACCCGAGTCTGTAGAGGGACCACCCGGGTGTCACAGTGGCTGTTCTCCAAGCATTAGGAACAAGCCCTACACATAGGCTGAGGTTGAACAGTTTCAGCAGAGGCTTAGACAGAGGATACTTGGCATTGATGGGAATCCAGCCTAGTATTTTGCTACTGAAATATGCTATTCTGTAGGAAGCTGCTAAAAATGCAATGTGTGTGCAAATCATGCTAGCTAAAAATGCAAATAAATGCGCAGAGTGTGGAAAGCACTACAAAAGAGTGGAGCATTATACAGCATTGAACTGTATTGGTAGTGCCTTAGCAATAGTAAGAAACCTGTGACAAAGAATACACACTGATGACCTGTATTAGGCACTGTTTGATCAATAATAAGAATCCTATGTCAAAGTATATGGAACTCCTAGGTAAGAAGTAAGTCTTTATGATAAGTGAATTGTTAATACTAAAAAACTGGTATAACAGAATATTCAGCATGTACCCAGATGGAAGGTTGCTCAAAAATAGTGGGCTTTTATACTTAAAGAATAATCTGACAAAGGAAGTTCTTAGTGGATGTTATACTAAGACTTGCAACAAAAAGCTGTGTGTGAAAAATTGTTTCACCAGCACCCTTCTAGCTTTTTGTGAAACTAAGGATGATGTAAGGAGCCATTTCTGAAAGGCTAAATATCTGAGCAGAAACAATAAGGCTCATTGCTTAGAAAAGACAGAGAAATGTGTCTCAGTTCTAAAAGGTTAATACTTCTGAGAAAATAGGGAAACTGCTGCGTACAACAAGAAAAAAGATGCTGATTCTGAGATGCTAAACTATTTGTCAGGAAAAGGGAGTCTATTGCTATGTGAAGCATAAAAGGCTTGTTGACTCTGAAAATCCGCAAGAAAAACTGAACGGGTGGGGATTCACTTTAGTATTGCGAGAGAAAGACAATTGTGCTTAAACTTGGTAAACTGGTTATGAGTGTCCTATACTGTTAAAGAGAGGCAAAAAAAAAATAATTGAAAAAAAATACTTGTGTTGCTGTCATGAAAAAGGCACAACTCTGCTGAGATACAGCTATGTTGGGCAACTTTATCTGCTGTAAAACAGTGGGAGTACTTTGCACTAGTGTGTCTCTGACAGGTAAGATAATTGAATAGTGTGTACCCCAGTGATGCGACTCTGGAAAGGGAAACCTTTGTCGGAAATGATATGTCTGGTACTAGGTCTGAGTGAACTACAACAGATTATGCTGAGAGACAGAAATGAGCATTGATACTTAAAAAAAATTATACAAAAATGGCACTGGAACATCTTACAAGAAATATATGAGGGAACAAAGAGTTAACCAAGAGCAAGACAATAAACATGGAGCCCTCTTACAATGCTATATAACCTTGCAAGGTAATCTGATAAAATTAACAGTCTTAGAAATGTTAAAACAGTCAGGGGGTGCTATCATAACTAGGGGTGGTCTTACACTTTGGCCATCTAAGTAACTGCCTTTGGTGCTGTCCTTCCAGGGGTGCTTTTCTAAAAGTATTTATTTATTTTTTTAGTACAAGGAAACACAGTGGTCTTCAGGAGCCTGGGACCCCAGCACTTGTAGTAGAACCTTAGGAATCTTGTTCCTCAAGTGTATGATAAACAACATTCAGACCCTTATATTGACTTGAGACACAAAATCCATGTGCTACACTCTCTAATAGCTCAATACAAGATCAGTTTGAAATATAAAAGCATGGGAACAGGAGAACTTTCTGGACAAAGAAATGTGTAAGACTGATACCATTAGTGATTAGACAACATTCAGAATGTGTGTGTGTGTGTGTGTGTGTGTGTGTGTGTGTGTGTGTGTGTGTGTGTGTGTGTGTGTGTGTGTGCATGCGTGCGTGCGTGTGTGTGTGTGTGTGTGTGTGTGTGTGTGTGTGCATGTATGTATATATATATATATATATATATATGTGTGTGTGTGTGTGTGTGTGTGTGTGTGTGTGTGTGTGTGTGTGTGTATATATATGCATGCAAAATCAGCAGCACAAATAACTAAGAAAATGCTAGTCAGGTTGTTGTCAGAACTTCATGCAGCCTGCTTAAAAACAATACAGAGACAGAAAGAAAAGCTCAAACCAAAAAAATGTTTCTAATGACAATTTTTCTTGTTACAGAATCCTGGCAGCCTGTCAAATGTCTCTCTCACAGTCCCTTGGAAACAGGAGTTGCACTGCTGTTATCATTCTAAATTGCCACAGTAGTTTCATTACTATGCTATACTACACGTGGGGATTCAATAAAGTCTACATTGTCATTTTTGACTCTGTGTGTGTTGCTGTGCCATGCACACATGCTACAAATATTTTTAGATCCACATGTGCAAACATGGCAATTTCCGTGGCATGCACATTACAGGATAAGTAGCTGAACTGTATGATAATGAAGCAAACCAACATGGTGGAACAATTCAACAATCTGTAAATCAACCTTGTAGACTCTGTGTCTGTTTTGGCCATGTATTCGAAAGTTTGCCGAATACAGCCATGGAAAAGAGTCTACAAGAAAACAAGAGCAAGTAAAGGTCCCTAGATTTGTACAGAACTGACCATAACATGAAACCCCACACACATTATGACATTATTTGACATGGTGGATGCTATGAAATTAGATTAACAATAGCAACATTTTCTTTTTCAATGCCATGACATAAATGCAGCTTTGCTCCCCCACCCCAAATGAAAAATATACTCGTAACTAATGTAGACAGCTAAAAGTGTAAACCCCATGAAACATACTGTTTATAATGTCATGTAAACATATGCAGTATGTATCTGACAGAATACAGTCAAATTTTATCAAAACCTGTATTCCTCTGTGCAGATATATAGCAAAGTAATACCCTTCCTTGTGTGTACAACATTGGGATCCCTTTCAGTTTCTCCACCTATACTGTTACCAACCATGTAGATTCAGGGATCTCAGCATGGTGAAGATGCAAATTAGGTCAAAACTCAATAGAATTGGTGAATCCCAAAAAAACTGTAACTATGTAGGGATGTTCACTTCATGTAGGCACTTCCACAGTGTTTATTTACAATGGATGGCAAAAGTGAATGATAACATCAGGGGGTTGTGCCAGGTAATACTTAAGTAGGTCTGTAAAGTGTGAAAGTGAATGTAAGCAGTGTACAATTCGCAAGTTCTGCTTCATTCTCTTTATTGTTTGTTAAAATGTGTTGTCTCTGTCTACTTTGTTAATTTTTTTAAATTTTGTCATTGTTTGCATGATGCTGTTCTTAGCACAACCACCGAAAATGGAGAAATGAATGACAGGTTTCGTGGTTCTTGGCACCTAACTATTCCTGTGGCAGCATGTGTATGTGTAGGGCTAAAGTAGAGATGGTCCTGGGTTCTAGTACAGTTTCTGCAACCTTTCCGTCACTTTTTGAGTTGCATGTTTGTGCGATATCACAGGAATGGTAAAAAGTAATAACAAGATTACCTGTGTTTACCTTATTTAAGCATCGGTGAGTGCAGTGGCAAGTAGGCGCACATTATGCACTAATCAGCACCAATAGAGTTTATATATTCAGTAAAGCATCAGGTGTTTTTCACAGGTGCTAATTACAACATAAGCAGGTGATTTTCAGTATGGTGGAGCTATTCAACAAGCTAGAAAGCATCCATGTAGCTTTCATTCTGATTTTCTTGAATACTTCAATACCATGGGAGTAGAAACAAGGAAATTTGAGCCCTGAAATAAAATTGTGTCAACTGCTGCATTTGCAAGGTAAGTCCTGAACCTAGAATACATTCTTTAATAATATTATGGCAGATACTAGTATATCTTAACTTGCAGTAATCAAGTAAATAGTGGTGGATTTGTACAGAAAGTACCTTAACATGTGACGACACTTATTTTACTTACGTGTCCATTACTAAGTTTTTTGTCTTATTCTTCCCATTTTTAATTGCATTTTTTTTGCATGATGCACCACACAGTGCAAACAGTAGAAGCAGGGAATAAATTACTTTCAGGTTTAACT
>NC_056725.1:870431500-870446500 GCF_019279795.1 Protopterus annectens | reverse complement strand
AAATATAAGTGACAGGTACAATATTCAGATGAGTTGATGTCTGCCTGGCTTACAGATATACTAAGCATTAATGTAGCTATGCAACCTAACCTGTGCATCAGACACACACTTTATGGATCCCTGAATCCAAAAGAGAGAAAACAGGGTTATGGCACAGTTATCATCACTTGCACAGGGTGTTGTGGGTGGTGCAGGAGGCCTAGGTTGACACAAAAGGTCGGTGAGTGTATGTGAGTAAGACAGGAAAGCAGGCTGGCTGAAACATGTAACTGTTGTGCATGTGTGTCTATAGGGTCCCTCTATGTGAAAGTGGTGTGTGGAAGTCTGCATAAACACAGCCAAGTGCAGTGTTAGCTCTACATCTTGGTATGTCAGACAGGTGTGGGCTGTACATAGTAGAGTTGGTAGTTCATCATTGTCACCCATGACCAGGAAAATTGGCTCAGACAGGAGTTCCACTGGCATCTCCATGCTCAAGGTCAGATCCAGAGCTGCTACCTGAATGTGACTGATTTCTGCAGGAAGTGCTCCCTTCATGGGATTGCCCAGGACTATGACCCCATGACCTGCCATGTCTAGGTGTGGACATCACACTCATCAATGGAGCTATGGAGGTACTGCCACTATGGGAATGTGATTGGGCATGGCCATGTTGACTATTAGCACATCTTGTGGCTGACCTACACCTATGAGGATGCCGTTCCCATCCCAGCAGATGTTTCATCAAAGACACTGCTCGTTCCATGACAGACACCCCTCAGTCCATCATAGAAACCCACTTGTTCTAAAGTGTCATTCATCCCATACAGTGAATCGCAATACAGTGGAGACAGTCACTCATGTCAGCCTGTGCCACATCTACAACTCTGAGCATCTGTCCGGAGAAACTTTTTAATGTGCCTGTATCTCCATGATGGCCCTAGACATATGTTGAGTGACATGGGAAGAGAAACCTGCACCAGGTAGAGGAAGGACAGCAAGCCCCCTCCAAGCAACCCTATCAACCCTCCTGCATAGCACGTCACCCATGCTTTGGGTATGGCCAGAATCAACAGGCACTGAAGCTGCAGCAGCCACAGTTCCCTGATCAATGTGCACATCCTCCAATATCTGTGGGGTCAGTGGACTAGGTATGTGTAGGCCTACTCTGTGTCTGGGGAAAATTAAGGGGGGGGGCTGGATGTCAATCTTTGTGTCAGATTCAACCTTTGCATCCCCCAAATCTGCCTCATTTTGGCCACCATCATCATCATCAGTGTCTGCTGAGGCATTGACAACAGGTGGCACAAGGCCCACAGTCCCACTGCCATGATCACCTGTGATAAAAAGGAAGAAACACAAGAATACATTAATACCTGGACTACTATGGTGCAATATATGCTAAACAACTAACAGTGCTGCAACTATTACAGGTAGCACAGCAATACACACAACAGGCCTAAAATGACACATTATGATATTTCTTTAAATTGATCTGCAGTATTGACATACATTTATTTGGCTTACCATCTGCAGGATGCATACCTTGCTAGATTCCTGATAGTCCTGATATAAGTTAAGCAAGTGGTAAGGGCAACATCATCACATTTAACGCCTCTATACTCCTCTATATGTGCATTAACTCTATATTCAACAAGAGCATGGCTGACAACTCCAATCTAAACTTATAACTATAGCAACCTTCAGCCCCCCCCCCAAAAAAAAAGACATGTGACACAGAAGTAACATTTATGACAATTGATTTACTATACAACAGTATTCCACTGGTCATATAACAAAGGCTGTCTGGAAGCTCATGATGGAGTATATGCATCAGGTACTCTTCATTAGGGGGTAAGAAGTAGCTCTGTAGCAGGACCTCTGCCAGTTACCCTTTGGTCTCGGGCAAATGCAGCTGCTTGCCTCCATGCAGTGGTCATCATGTCAGCGACTCTGTGGTGCATCTGTTCATGGGTTCGGTTGTGGCCACCCACAGAATTTATGTTGTCAACAATCTGCTGCCATAATTGTAGCTTGTGTGCCACATCGGGCTGACTCCTTCCCAGCAGAAATGCACCATTTTGGGCAGTGAATGTGAAGAATTATGTTGTTCTCTGCATCACTGAATGGGAGTCTCTGCCTCATTGACATTGTGTCCTAAAAGACATCAGAATGATAATACACATAAGTATCACATAACTACAAAGGAACTGTTGCCAGATAAAACAGTTAAGGTAGCCTTTAAATAGTACCCACTGGAAAAACATAACACATACGACATATGAGAAATACTAACAACAGGCAGGATGCAACACAAGGAGAGTAGCAAGAGTAACATATCCTTGTATGTACCATAGCAGTAACTCAACTGTGCCAACCACAAAAAACAGTCCCTTCTAGTTTGTGATATAACCGTAACTTCTCTTTGCTCCCCCCACTCACAAATGAACTGGCAAATGAACCAATGTGCTAATAAAACATCTTTATAATACTAAAAGTGCTTTCAAAGTACATGTCCCTGAAACATTTTTACATATTTACCACAAAGCATTCTGTTTTCATGTATTGCTAATCATGTGTATCCTGAAATGGCTTGACAAACAAGGCCATGCCATCAGTACACTTCTAACTAATGCCTACAGATAGAAGTGTAAATGCCATTGCTTCACATTATTCATAAATATATTCCAGCATATGCATTATGTAGGTATGAAAATGGGAGCCTACCTACTAATACTCCTCTGTAAATATATCTTTTGAAGAAATACAGTTCTGTGAAGTCCTGCAAACATGTATCAAGTGTCCTGACCATCAGTTTGGCTAGTTACATATTTGCCTTTTTATAATGGAGTACATTATTAATGGATTGCATCTGTCTTAGCCTGTGTTTTAAAGATGCTAATTACAGCATAAGCAGCAAATTGCATGACAAGTAACTCATCTGCTGAAGCTATTCAACAAGTTATAAAGCATCCATGTAGACTCCATGCTGTTTTTTTTCCTGTGGATTTCAAACGTTGTGGAGTACAGACACAGGAAGTCTACACAGACAGATTGTTAGGAGCTGCTACTGCTTTAATCATTTGTATGTGCTAGAGGCTGCAAGCAATGCTGCTGCTGCTGCCAATAGGCCTAGGCCAAGACGGGGAAGAGTTTTCAGGCCACATTAAACTTATCACAACATACACAACATGGACATTATAGAGTGCTACAGGATGGACAGGGACACACTACAGGAACTCTGCAACCTCTGCCGGTCACAACACAGAGAGCCTTTACCTCCACATGTATTGGTTGTGTATTGCTTGCAGCACAGTCAGTCCTGAACTAACAATGTGGCAACTGCTGCATTTATAAGGTAAGTCCTGAACATGTACTGTGTTATATAATAATATTATGGCATGTCCTTGTATTTCATCACTTGATACAGTAAGCAACTACAAGGTGGGAGGTTTGTATAGAAATTAATGTAACATGACAGCAAAGAGTTATTTGACTTGTATGTGTCCACTGGAGGTGGGTGAACACTGTGGTTGGGGAGAAGGTGGGGAAATCGAGGTCCCAAGCACACCGAGCTGGGTGACAGTGAGAAGTGACTCCTCGCTCCCTGGACTGTCAAAACTGTCACCTCACTATGCCACTGGCTGTGTCTCCTTTGGGTATTCTGATCCAGTATGGAGAGCAGGCATTCCATCCGGTAGCCATGCACCCACAGTGCAACACACAATCCTATGCATCATCCCTGGCAGTTCTTCTTGGGTGATAAAGTCACAATCTCTATCACTGCTCTCAGAGGGAGCCACAGGCCTATCCAATGGGGCAGAACTACCTGAGGGGTAAGGTAGTGCAGGGGCAGCAGAGGGGGTGCTGCCAGGTCGTGCACCAGTACTGCTGGGCTGCAGTGCTGTAGCCAGTGCAGTAGGGGCAGGTGGATACTGTGGGACTGGCCTTCCCCACTGTGCTATGGGAAAAAAAGAGAAGATAAGAGTCGGGGTGAAAGAAAAAAGGGAGAACATTAGTAACATCATATATGACATACAAAGCATCGATACAATTATTCAAATCTATTCTGATACCTTTACTTTTAGCACTGCAAACTCCTAACAGATTTCTTTATTACCTTTAAGACTACCCAGTTCATAACAGAGGCACACTATAGTACAGATTGCAGCCAGCAGTCCTTGATGTGTGCATATACTGTACATATACATGTTCCAGTTATACTGATTACAGTTTACAGAAGGCCATTTGTGCCACTGGTATAGAGGTCTGAAGTTACATTGCAATAATAATGAAAACCTATCCATATTGTATATTTCAGGTGTGTTTTTTGAACCCACATCTGCTGACTACTCTTTAATAGTATACTGTTATTTTGTCCTACAGACTAGTGCAAGCATACTTTCCTTTTACAGTTTAGAGATGCATGCTTACTGTTATTTGAGAATATGGAACTGTTGCTTTGTGCTACTGACTAAGGCATGCATACTTTCTTTAACAGTTCAGATATGCATGCACAATTTGATACAACTGCATTGACTACCAACTTTTAATGCTACTATAACAGTACTGTTTTGATGCTTACATACCACATGCTTTTCACATCCTTGATAGATGCATGGCATAGGACCTCATGTTTTGTGCTCGGTCTGTGGAATAAAACAGAACAGAACAGGATACCATTATGAACACCAGTCTTGACTATATTCAGCTTTTAGCTCTTGCAAGAAGTTACTGTAATGGATACTTAAACATCTGTGGGGTGTCCCCTGTACTAAATTCCCCAATCCAATGGTCGAGAGCATCCCACTTCCTCCTCTGGAGGTCATCAAAATGGTGTAGGTATTGTTCACCAGTGTGGATGATACCTCTAGCACTGCTCAAAATCTTGGCAATACTATTCCAAGCTTCATACTTGTATTCTGAGCTGGAATAGTCCCCTTGCAGCAACCAGGGCTCATGCTCCTTAACTAGGATCCCAGTAAATACTTTGGACTCCTGAACACTCCAACTCTGTGCTTGGAAGTAAACTCCCTCACCAGAAACACTAGACATATCTACCATAGCTCAAGCCCAATGTAGAATGTGCATTTCCCTAAAATTGCATTTTTTATCCTGATGTTTTCCCACTAACTGCATGTATCTCATATACCAAGAGTGCACACTTTATGGTTTTTTAACATTTGAAAAAGTTGCACATCACTTACCATCACACAAACATAGTAGTCGGGGGTGTGCACTGGTGGGCAGCATGTTTGCTCAATGGTAAGTGATGCACAACAGTGGCAAGCAATGTCATTTCAAGGTTTTGTGGTGTACATGCACTTGTGTAATTGTGTTATCAGTTAGGCCATGTCTACGGTAGTCCTACACTTACAGCTGTTGCAACAAGAAAGTTGAAAAAACGGTTGTGTATGTTGCACTTCATTGCTATAATCTGCATTTTCACAACCATAAAACCAAGTTTGCACACCCTGTACTAGAATCCCGGACCATCTGCACTACAGACCTACACTTAACACCTGGTACCACAGGATTAGTCACATGATATTCCCTATCTTAGCATTCATTCTAAAGTTCTCACTGTTAATTGCCACCATGTTTGTGTGATGACCAATACTATTAATTGAATGTATCTGGTTTATGTTTGTGGCTGCCTGGATCCTGTCTGCAACCTGGGTCATCCATTCATCTAGTTTGTGTACTGCCGCACTTTGCCTAAACCAGATGAGCACAGCCAAACACATTTGCGCTAAACGGAGCAGCACACACACACTGACCCCCCAAAAAAATATACAAAAAAAGAAAAATTGAAGACATAGTTGAAATGAGGAAAAACAATCTATGGCAGTGCCCCAAACAAATTTTATTGAAAAACTCGAGTGAGGGAAAAGCAGTTGCTGTGCTATCCTACAATCCACTTTCACAACCAGCAACCTTGCATGGAAATACTATCTGCATCATACCTCCAAACTGTCCAGATTTTTTGCAGAATGTCCAGATGTTTGCAATACATAAAGGGATACATTTGAGTTTTGTGCTTAATGTACTTCAGAAAATACATGCTAACATGAATCCTAGTATTCTAGCTACTTTCTAAGTTTATAAGAACAATATAGAAATCTGTCCCTATTTTTAGGCCTTTGCCCCCCCCCCCCATTATTTTAGTCTTTGTCCAGATTTCTTGCACTAAAAGTTTGAACGGTATGATCTGCATTCATATTAAAGGTTTTGCAGCCAACAACACTGGTGCAAGATTCAAAACCTTGTTTACGCATGCCATGCATCATTAATATGCATCGTGCAATGCTGCATGATGAGCAACATCATGTATGCAAAAACACCCCCCCCCCCAGATTTATGAAGCCCTTTATAGCATGCAGGATTAGTCTAAGAGCTATTTTCGGCAATATAGCCAACGTGCGATCCAAGAACAAGCTCCCAGGACGTGCATGTGAGCTCTTAGACTAATCCTGCACAGACTGAGCTCCTGTATGCAAATTACTCACATTTTCAGGTGAAAACCATGCAAATGAGAGTAAATTGCGATCCAGAAAGCTGTCAGCTGTCAGCTGTCATTGCAGGACGAGTACAGTCTGCAGAAATGTACTCGGTTAGTAACCGAGTACATTTCTGTAAACTACAAAATGGAGCTATGACAGCTCCAAATAAAGGCTGCACATCATTGAGGAAGCATGCCAATGGCTAAATATAAGGCCACTGGCATTGCAAACTGTTTCAAAAATAAAAAAAATCAACTTTTAATTTTTTTTTTCTCCGATCTCGGCTGTTTAAGCATAGGGCAGCGGCATGCAAATGAGATCGAGGGGAAAATAAAAAAATAAACTTAAACTGAGCATTCTAACTAAAAGCAGTATTCTTCCATGCAAGTCAATGGCAGGCATAAGACAACCTGGCCAGTGAGTAATGGTTGCTAAGGGGGAGGCTCAGCGTGGAACATGTAACTATGCATTAGCAGGCAATACTATGCAAATGAGGGGAAGGATAGTGAATCCCAGATTTCCCCATGGTGTGATGCAGGTCCCATGAGTGTAAGAGCATAAATAGCTGGGTGCAAGACTAGGATATAGGTGACATCATGGGGGTGTGTGTCAGGCATACTGTAAGTGGATTGGAGCTCTGTGGCTCGACACTGCTCCTAGCTTAGCACAGCTGTGTCCAAACTGCCTAGCACTCTTTACAAAGTGTAAGCGGATGTGCGCGCCACACACTGGGTTTTACAGGAAGAAAAAGGAAGTTAAACCAGGAAATAGCAGCTCTGTGCACATTTGAGCACTCCATTTGCACAGTGCGCACACAGGCTTAAACAGCAAGGCAATGGGAAGGGAAAACAGCAGTATGAAGGTAATCAAGGAGAAGTAGCTTAGCTGACAGGTGAAATGTATCAGAAACAGCCAATTATACAGGCAGCAGCCCAGCCCAGCCTAGCACACCACTATAAACTATGCAAACACCTTTCCCCCTTGTTTTTCCCAAAACCTTTGCACCACCGGTGTATACAGATGGGGAAATTTTACAAAACGAAAGCAAGAGAGAAAAAATGTTAGGGGCTGCTTTTGCTATCATAAATTAGCATGTGCAAGAGGCTGAGGATGGTGAGGATGTGAATGCTGCTGAGCAACCCACAGTGAGGAGAGGGAGAAGAGTGTACAGACCCAGGGTAACCTATCAAGAGCTACATGAGCTGGAGATAGTGGAGTGCTATAGGGTGGGCAGGGACCTCCTACAGCAAATTGTTGAGCTGTGCCGGCCACAACTCACACACAGAACTAACAGAGGGGAACCCATCTCAATGGATACCAAGGTATGTGTAGGCCTAAGAATACTAGTTACAGGTAGCCTCCAAAGGCCAACTGGGGATATGATGGGGATTTCACAGGCATCAGCATCCAGGGTACTCCACCAGATTCTAGATGCCATGTCAGCACATGTCAGTGAGCATGTATATTTCCCCATCACCTGTGAGGCATTGGCCAGCAATATGCACCTCTTCCACCAAATAGCAGAATACCCTGAGGTAGTGGGTGCAATAGTCTGCAGGCACATATGCATTAAAGCACCACCAGGTGAGCGGGGTAAGGTCTACATCAACCTCAAGTGCTTCCCCTCCATCAACTGCCAGGTCAGGTGCGATGCCCAGGGCATAATAATGAATGTGTGTGCTGGCTGCCCTGGAAACTACCACGATTCCCACATCTGGCATCTGACACAGCTGTACTAGACATTTGCCAATCCATAATGAAGCACATGCACAAACACGAATCATAATAGAGTGTGTGTTTGGGATGCTCAAGTCACAGTTCCAGTGCCTGGACACATCTAGTGGAGCCTTGCAGTACTCACCAACTACATGTACCCAAATTGTCCTTGTATGTACCATGCTACACAATATGATCCTGCAGAATCAGCTGCAGCAGGAACAGCATGGGGCAGGGCCACACAGCCCCCCATCATTGCCAAGGCATGCATAGGCACAGAGTGACTTGGAGGAGGAACATCTGAGCCTGCCCCAGTAGGCAGAAGGAGGCATGCCCAGTATGCCCTGGCCTTGGCAAAGAGGCAATGCATAGCACATGCACTGACACAGTAGGGACCCAGGGAATGACACCTCTCTCTGACTCGCACATAGAATAAAAGCGATGCCAAACATGACACTACCGGTGCCCAACCATGTATAGGGAGTGTACAATGTGCATCCAACATAGGCAGCCCTGCAGCACCACCCTCAATACTGGGACACCCACAAGGTAAGTGACTCACACATGCCAGTTGGGGAGGGCACATACCCAACAACAGTCAAAGCCAGCAGGATAGGTGTAGACAAACACAAACAAATGCTGTACTATGGCCCCTGAATGAGCCCTATGGGTAACCCCTCCCCCATGCCTACACAGACAGACTACAGCAGGCCAGGCAGATGGATGTAAGTTGTGAAGGCTAGGAAGTCGGAAACTAATATGTAGGTATTTAAAGCTAAAATCTGTAGTGCACTGGTAAGCCTCTAGCCAGCACAATAGGCAAGATTACAGACTGAAATGGTGTACTTGACATACCAGTACAGTCCTAGCAAATGTGTAAAAGTGTCAGGTGTGCCCCAACATCCTACGTACACTTATAGTAACAGTCAGGTGTGGCCGCCCCCACTCCTGTATAGAAATGTTGAAACAGTCAGGTGCCCCCCCAGCTATGCAGAAATTTAGCAACAGTCAATGCCAAATGACTGATGTATACCCTGCAGACACAGCATGCTACCTGTCGGTGTACAACACAAAGGTCAGTACCACAGTACAAACTACCTGGACCTGATCCACGCATGCAATATAGATGGCCATACTGGGCATGATCACACACTTAAACACATGAAGGCCATGTCTGCAAACACCAGTGGACCAGACATATCTGGCAGTTGCAGTTATCAGTGCAGACACATGTCAGTATGCACCACTCCTACCTTGCACACACAGTGGATAGGAATACAGACATATATACACACTATAATAAGCCAAAGGTAGATGGACATAGATGTGTGGAAGAGGGTGACTATGATAAGGAGCCATCTGGGCTTGTCCCACCCAGCACACAGCTAAAGGGCCCCAAACACATGAGATGCAGGTGTCACTCACCAGTATCTGTCAGCATGGCAGACTATGTGGTGCACGTGCCAGCTGTGCAACATGACTGTACAAGGAAGTGGTCACCAGTCGTGTATACACGTACCTGTGGCATATGACCCCGTGTGTGTGCCCGCATGTGGCATGTCAACCCCTACATGAATGGGTTACGGCCCATGCACACACCGTCCTCCCCATAGCAGTATCATGACAAGCTTGCTGAGGTCATCCAATGTGAAATGCATCTTTGGGAGAGCTGTAGCTCAGTAATCCCCATGGTGCATCCCATAACTGTGTACTGCTGTAGTGATAAACTAGTTAGGTAGTAGTTCTAACCCCAGACTTGGCAACTGCATGAATGTGTGTTTGTGTGCATGTCTCTCTGACTGTGTAGAGAGAAATGCTTTTTAGGCTACTCACACTCCGTACAATTCATATACTCAACTTTGTCAAGGCTGCTGATGTCACTCACCTAGAAATACACCTCTGGGAAAATCATAGCCCAGTAATCTCTATAATGCATCCTGTAACTGTGTACTGCTGTAGTGTGATAAGGTAGTTAGGTAGGTGTTCCTACCCCAAACCTGGCAATTGTGTGTGTCTGACTGAGTAGAGAGCAATGCTTTTTAGGCTATTCACACTCTCTACAATTCATATACTCAACTTTGGCAAGGCTGCTGATGTCACTCACTTAGCAATACACCTCTTGGAAAGTCATAGCCAGGTAATCTCTGTATCATGTCCTGTAACTGCATACTGCTGTACTGTAGTAAAGTAGTTAGGTAGGTGTTCTAACCCCAGACTTGGCAACTGTGTGTGTTTGTCTGTGAATCTGTGTGTGTGTCTGACTGAGTAGAGAGCAATGCTTTTTAGGCTACTCACACTCTCTACAATTCATATACTCAACTTTGGCAAGGCTGCTGATGTCACTCACCTAGCAATACACCTCTGGGAAATCTATAACCCAGTAATCTCTGTAGTGCTTCCTGTAACTGTGTACTGCTATAGTGTAATAAAGTAGTTAGGTAGATGTTATAACCCCAGACCTGGCAACTGCGTGAGTTTGTGTGTGAATCTGTGTGTGTGTGTCTGACTGTGGAGAGAGTAATGCTTTTTAGGCTACTCACACTCTGTACAATTCATATACTCCAGTTTGGCAAGGCTGCAGATGTCACTCACCTAGCAATACACCTCTTGGAAAGTCTTAGCCCAGTAATCTCTGCAGCACGTCCTGTAACTGCATACTGCTGTAGTGTGATAAAGTATTAGGCAGATGTTC
Source organism: Protopterus annectens (assembly GCF_019279795.1). Lineage (NCBI taxonomy): Eukaryota > Metazoa > Chordata > Ceratodontiformes > Protopteridae > Protopterus > Protopterus annectens. The sequence goes on along the minus strand of NC_056725.1, from coordinate 870,435,610 downwards.
TAACTTCAGACATGGCAACTGTGTGTGAATCTGTGTGCCTTTCTGTGTCTGACTGAGTAACGAACAATGCTTTGTAGGTTACTCGCACTCCTTAGAATTCATATACTCAACTTTGGCAAGGCTGCTGATGTCACTCACCTAGAAATACACCTCTGGGAAAATTATAGCCCAGTAATCTCTGTAGTGTGTTCTGTAACTGCGTACTGCTGTAGCGTGATTTAGAACTGTGGTAGGGTTCCATCTCCACCCATGGCAGTTCTGGATGTTTTGTGTGTGTTTCAATGTCTGCGTATGGAGCAATGCATCATAGGCTAGTCACTCGCAGTACAGTTGAAATGCCCTACTTTGGTAATCCTGATGATGTCATTCACTGTGAAATACATCTTTGGGGAAGGATGTTTCAAATAATCCCTGTGGTGCGTCCTATAACAGCTCCATGCTGTAGTGTAATTTAGACCTTGGTCAGGGGTTCTATACCCACACATGTCAGTTTTGTGTGTGTCTCACTGTCTGTGTAGGGAGCAATGCATTTTAGGCTAGTCACTCGCAGTACAGTTGAAATGCCCTACTTTGGTAATCCTGCTGATGTCATTCACTGTGAAATAAACCTTTAAGGAAAAAATGCACTAGTAATGTCTGTGGCACGTACTATAACTGCGTAGTGCTGTAGTATACTAAACTACTTAGATAGGGGTTCTACTCCCAGACATGACAGGTGTGTGTGTTTGTAACTTGTATCCTGTGTCAATGTGAGTGTGGGCAATGTGCAGGGGGTATTGCTTATTTCTTATATGGTGGCCCTACTATATATCACAATGTCAACCATACAGGGATAACACATGTAAAATAGCTTGGAGGTTGGGGTGCAAAGCCATACCCATGCAGGTGACATCAAGGCTATTCAATCCAAGTTAGCAACCCCACTATTACCCAGAGCACACACACAACCCATGTGTCATACACACATGCATGCCTAGGCAACAGCCAATATGTGGGTAGTGCACTGCATATTGGCCACTGATAGTAACTATGCAGTGATAGCAGTGGGCTACAGAGGGCATGTCACCCTGCCCATCTGTCCAATATGCACGTACATGCAGACAGCACACCCCCGCCATGTTCCCCAATGGACACCTGCACCACCTGTGGTGCTTTCACATGTAACTCACAACGGACATACCATGCCTGGCAACATGCTCTGTATGGACAGATGACACTGACATCAGGGAATGCTGTTGGCATGCTATCAATGTAGGTGCAGGGTAAACCTGCTGCCCATTACCAGTTCCTGTCACAGGTGGGTAAGACTGGCACATCTGATGATAATTTGTGTTCACAACATGGGCCAGACACCCCAGGTACAGTTCCACATGTCACTGTACATGCATATGGGAGGTGTGCACATCCCAGACACCATGCATGTTATGGACTAAGGAACACATACATGGCATGTGATGTACAGCATTGGCCACACACAATAGTCACCCAGGTAAATGGATGGGGGGTGCAATACCCACTTGTATGGGAAAATGCAGTAACTACAGGCCTGAGCCACAATGCAGACCATTGTTATGTGGCCTGATGCCAAGGTATACCCATTGCCTACCCTTGTCCAGCCTGCTGGTACAGTTGACCACCACACACCTGTGTAGACATGCAGCCATACATGTCAGAACTGGCACCCTGTGTGTTCATGTGTGTGTGTATTGTATGGTGTGTATGCCCACATCCACACTCACTACAACCCCCCAGGGTATACTGAAGCATGCTATCTGATGTCTGACATCTCCTCATACTTTTTGCCCATACAGCCTCTGCATGACCCATGTGGTGCATGTGATACCTGCACATTGATGTGTTGTGTGCAATCCCACTAGTGATGAGTTATACACTTGGCCCTGCCAAGTGTGTCAATGTGTGTGTGTGTCCATGTGTGAGTGTGCCTGTGTTGATGCTGGCACCTGTTCATACAGACAGGCATGTGTACGACACCTACCATATATCTACAGTATCCCTATTGAAGATGTCACTCACCCTCACATATATGTTCTGAGTGCTCTACATCAGGTAACCCATGTGGTGCATCCAATAACTGCATCGAGCTGTGATAGCACTACATAGCTGTCGGGGTTTGATACCCTGTGCTGGTAGGTGTGTGACACAAACATGCTTCAGTTTTACTCTCCCACCCCTCCCTAACATGTATTTGCCTCTGTCTACCTCCCCCACTCCCTCTCTGGTGGATGTGGAGACCCACACTTGCCATGCTTAGGCAGCAGCATGTGTATTTTACATGATTCTCATGATCAGCTGATGGCCTCTGCATGAATTGCAGCCCTGCCCTAGTTGATTGCATGTGGAACAGCTATGGTAACAATTCCATAGACAATTGCATGGAAACACACACCAATACCTAGGAACATCATGGTGGTGTTTGGCCTTTCCAGTCACTGTGAGCAGGAACTAGATCTGTTGTTTGGCAAACAACATCTCAGATGGATTGGGGATTTACCTCTAACAATATACAGTGTGGAAAGAGGGCAACAAACAGGAGGGGGATGTGGCTGACCTGACTACAGACTGTAAGTGCTGCTATACTGCATTTGGAGTAATGTTGGTTTAGTTTAACAGTGTTTGCCTGGATATGCATGTCGTACATGTCGCAATACCTGCCATGTCAGTTCCATGTATATGAGGAATCCCCATCTGCAGGGTCATATGCAGACTGGGCAGTGTTGTGCCTATGGTTTCATGTGTTAGCCACAGTGTATCTATCTGTGGAATGCAGAAGGTAGTGTGAGGATTGCAGTCTGTAGATAGTAAAGACCATGACAGTTACTGACTTCATATCCCTCATAGGATATATGTTGCAACAAACTCTGTTACAATGGAAAATATATGAGGTTATCAAAGCAACATTTATATACTGGCCCTGTGTATGTGCTGTCAGCCACACCTCTGTTAACCTTTGTACATATGGCATGCATGATGTGGTGCATATGTGCTGCACACCATAAATACTGTCATCATATCTGATAACAAGCCAGTGATATATCAGATTGCTACACATGTCATGTACAGTAGGGGTTATATTTCATGACATAAGCTGGACATTCTGTGGATGTCTGTACAGTACTGAGGTCTGTGTAGTGATGGTGAATGTTGGCAGTGTGTGTATTGTTAATATGTACTTTAGCCTGTGTACAGACTGTGGTAGATGTCATTGTTCTAGCTCCCCTTCTATCAGATGTTACATGCTGCCCCACTGTATGGTACCGTTTTGCCATACATGTTTGTAGGGCCATACACACACATGTCCCATACCACAGACAGCCATCAGACCAAACTGTGTAGCAGCCCAGTATATGTAGGGTCATTCTGTGAGTGGCACATATGAAGATGCTGTAGAACAGATAGTCCATATACTGTAATATTATGCTAGCTTACCATATGTGGCTGTGGCTTTGTTCATTGGTTGTGGTTATGCACTGTAACACAGGTGTATCTTACCCTGTGCTGTGACATGGCTGTTGAGCCTGCCATATATGCAGGTACATGTGCATTCCCCCATACGAAATGTAGGCCAGTGTTGAGCCAGTCTGCCTGTAGCCTGCACAGTGCATTGTTATATGCCTAGCAGCTTAGTGTACTTAACCAGTGGGATGTCATGTGCAGATACTTGCCAGATGTACTACTGCCGGGCATCCCTTAAATGTCATGTATGTCAGACAAAGCAGTGGGATGCTGTACAGATGTATGTCAATATTTAGTGGGTAGTATGTGTCCTTGGCACCCCTGTACCAGCAGTCATTATGTGTCAGGCCAGACAGTTGTGTGTGAATCCAACACCTATGGTGCCAAATGTATACCAGTCGTTATGTGTTATAGCCATCTACATGACTGTCTACATCCATATTGTCAGGCCTTGTACACATGTTGTGCACTAAGGGATTATGTGTATATCCCTGGACTGTACATGGTGTGTCTGAAGTTCCACATATAGTGGCCAAAATCTCTGCTGCACTCCACAGGGGCATTACATGCTAGCAGCGGCACTTTACAATGATTTCCTTAGGATGTCTGTCAGTAGCCAATGGCACACATGTTATA